>NW_021319184.1:713440-806499 GCF_001605985.2 Dendrobium catenatum
GAGGAAGGCCTACAAGGAGGCAGAGAAGAAAGATGAATGCTGAACTCCGAGCTCAGCATCAACAACTCCCAGTCCACCCATCAAATCTGCCGGCCCAAGTGCCTGAAGCCAATGTTCCTATCCGGAACAAGTTTTCTGATTTAAAATGGGTGAAAAGGAATAGCTCCACTGGTGAGCTGAAGAAGTCTTTCTGGGAGCAACGACAGGAGGTCCCAGCTCCTCCAAAGAGAAAGGAACCTGAAACTCTCTCAGCTCGGGTCTATCGGGTCCTGAAGACTGTAAAGGAGAAAGGTCTGAAAAAGAAAAAGTTCCAACTGCCCTTAGTGATAGAGGCCAGAAGAACTCCGCAAAGAGAACGTCTATCTGCTGTGGCGGAAAGAAGAGAAAGAAGATATGTCTCACGCGGTGAACATCGGGGCGTGGCACCTGAACCATATGTTCAGGGATCCGCTGCTGAAAGGTCCCGGTGGAAAGGAAAACAAGTCTGGAGGCCAAAGCCTCGAAGAAACGAGAAAGAAAGAAGAGAAAGGAGGATTGATCTGGGTGTGAGATCCGGTGAGGCTTTTCGGAGATCCGCCCTCATCTACGAACAACGTCAGAAAAGGGCCCCAAAAAGGACCCATAATAACATTCCTCCATACGGTAGACACCTTGGAGAATCCTCCAGGGGATCCCGTCGCCCTCCATCCCCTCCAAAAGAAGAAACCAACTTTGACCGCAGTCCGCTGGTTGAAGAAGTCCCCGTGCCTAACCAAGAATCGGAAATCCAGTGGCGGCGCCGTTCGGAGATCCGAGTACTAGAAGGAGAAGAAAATATGGAAGGGGGAGAAAACATTGAAGAAGAGAAATTCCTTGAAGAGGACGAAAATATACAAGAATATCTCGAAGGGGAAGAAAACATTGATGAATTTATGGAAGAAAATCTAGAAGAAGAAATTCAAGAAACAAATAACACTCTGGATATGGAGGTGGTCTACATGGTGAGACACACCAATACTAATGAAGAAGCCTATTATGATGATGGTGAAGATGAAGACGGTCAACAACCGCCGATTAGGCGAGTTTATCAATGTCGTCGTGAAGCTGGGTCCACCACTGACAGAGGTGGTCATTCCCAAGCTGAAGAAGAAAGAGAGGAAGCCGAGGAGAATCCCTTCGCTGACGAGAATGTCACACTTGCAGACATGCAAAGACATATAAGGAGACAAATGAGAGCCAAAGACAGAGAAATCTCTCAGTTGAATGAGAAGATGACTGAGATGATGGCTCAGATGGGGGCAATGATGCAGATGATGCAGAGAACTGTTGCTGTTGGTGCCATGCCCAATCCTCCTCCGGATCCTCCAAACTTTCAAATGCCTCAAGTCTCAGGAGTACGGGGCACTCTTGAAGATGGTCATGAGGCTCATAATGTCATCCGTCAGCCCACCCCACAAAATATTGCAAGTACTTCTGAGCCAGTGACTACTGCACAATTGGAAGGAGTCATCACAGAAAAGATCAAGGCTATTATAGCTGTTGATCAAGCAGAAAAGTTGGTGGGCAAAGGTCGTCCGTACCTTGCTGAGTACGACCAAGTACCATATCCAAAAGGGTATTCTATACCAAAGTTTAATACTTTCAACGGTAATAACAACCCCAGCCAGCACTTGGCATAGTTTAAGGCCACCTGTGGGAACACAGGAGGCAATGACGCTCTACTCTTTCGACAATTCGTCAGCAGTTTGACAGCAACTGCTTTCGAATGGTATGCTGAACTGCCGAATGATTCTGTGAAAACCTTTACAGAGTTGGAAAATATGTTCGTGAAGAGATTTGCTAGTGCAATTGAGAAGATCACGATCGCTGATCTCGTTCTGGATAAGAGAAAAAGAGAATAATCACTGACTAAATATATCACTCGCTGGCGAAATCTAAGTATGAAATGTGAGCAGCAATTAGAAGAAGAACATGTAGTACAGTTGTTAATGGACAACATTGATGACAAGATGCAACCCTTCCTGTGCATGGCTACAATCAATACATTTCAAGACTTGCTCGACAGAGTGGCCAAATTTGAGAAACTGAATTTGTCCAGATCAGAAAATCACTCTGATAAGCCCAAGAAGGCTAAAGCCCCGGGGGCTAGAAGGGGTGAGGCCGACTCTACGTTCTTCTCTAGAGCTGATAGAGAAAAGCAAGTGATTTACAACATAGACAAAGGCAAACAGCCGATGCAATATCAAGAAAAGCTTAAGCAAGTCTACAACCCCAACCCCCAACCGAAGCTGATATTAGGTAGCAATGATAAGCCACAAACTTATCAAGGTGGAGGAGAACGCCCGAGACATGCAATAGGAACTGGTGATAGAACGTTCCAATCCCTCAAAGATAAAATGAATAAAGAATATTCATGCAATATCAAGCTCGCTGACTTCATGTCAGAGCTTAAGATAGATGAAGCCGAAGAAGATGATGAGAATTCTCTTCCAAGAGAAGTATGTCGGGTCATCTCGGTGGCACCGAGTGCTTGGACAAAAGAAGAATATGCTGAAGAAGTACCCTCTGAATCCTGTATGATGGTGTTGCCAATGGATTACAGTTCAGAGGAGAATTTGTACTTTCCAGAGGAAGATGGGTCGGACCCCGACATAGCATCGCAGATGGGGCATATAAATATGGGTGCTGACTCTGAATCAACAGATGAATCCCTGGATGCGACAATGGCCGACTCTGAAGAAAATATCCAAGTAAAAGAACTTAAACCAGAAGAGGTTGACCAAGTGCAGCTAAGAAGTTGTAAGATATTGCCACCTCCACCAAAGAAAGGGATCTTGAATAAAGATAAGGGGAAAGAGATTGTCATCAATGATGATATTATTCCTAAAGATCCTAAGAGAAAGAGTACTTCAGCCACGGGGGTAGATTACAATGTCTTATCCCATCTGAGAAAATTTCCGGCCCAACTTAGCATATATGATGCCCTCGTGATGTCTAAAGACCTTCGGGAGACTTTGATTCAGGCTCTCAAAGACCCCGAAAGGTACGAGGCATATTTTACTGAGCGTAATATGACAGAGGTCTTGCAAGCTCGTAATGAGCCGTTTATCACCTTTTCCAAAGAAGACATGATGCTCGGAACGGCGGATCATAATCGTCCTCTATATGTCACTGCAGAAAGTGATGGAATGATGATTAGTCGAATTCTGATCGATCCAGGATCGTCTATAATTCTAATGAGCTTGAAGGCACTAAGATCACTATGCCTCGATGTGGAGCATCTTGGATCAGATAAATTAATGGTACATGACTTCAATGAGAAGGGGCAGAAGACTCTAGGATCTTTTACTCTCTCCCTCACATTTGGAGAGCTTCATACGGATGCCAAGTTTCATGTGATTGATGCAGATACTGCCCTTAAGGCGCTCCTTGGTCGTCCTTGGTTGCATGAGTACGACATCATCCCGTCCACACTACACCAATGCATGAAGTACCTCAGGGATGGAGAGGAATTAAGAATCTCTGGTGACATCCAACCCTTCGCAGTTCATGAAGTGAAAATATATGAAGATGCAAAGTACTTCATTCCAAAGAAGTTGAAGCCATCAGGCTCTTTCAAGGCCCAGGCATGAGACCCAAAAGTTGCAAGGCAACCTGAACAAGGGAACAAGAAGAAGCAGGTGGGGAGAAAGAAGGCAACGCCGACTCTTCTCAAAGCATCTTCCATCTCGAAAGAAAGGAAATACATACCTCATTTAGGGAGTGACACAGATGAAAGCGATGCCACCCATACAAAATCCAAGAGGATACGTCAGTTAACGACCAAAAGGAGTATGGAGGTCGAATATTCAAATGACGATTATGACTACGATTCTATCTACATGAACACAGTACAGGATGTGTTCTCCAGAAGAATAGACAGCCTGTCAATCTCAGATAGTATACTCGTAGTCACACGTATTCCCTTGCAACACTTCAAAGAAGTCACTCCGCGAGAAGTGCATTGTGTTGAAGAGCTCGTGACATTCTACGTACCTCCCCTAAAAGAGAAAGGTGGACCAGCAAGTCTATTTTATTCAATCGGGAAACTCGAAGAGGAGATAAATCGAGATTGGTTTCGTACACTCGTTGATTCTGGGGAATTAGTACCTACGAGATTTCCAAGGTACAATACTATAAATATTCAAAGAATGTTGAGCAAGCAAGGTAAAACTCGTTCCTCTAAACAGCAAGTTCGTTTCTGCTTGAGCCTCTGGTATCGAAGAAATCCCCACTCAATAAAGAAGAAGGATATTTTTGCAAAGAAGGGGCTAGGATTTATTGTACGAAAGTACCCCAGAAACGAGATTTGCCAAGCAATTACATGTGGGGAAATTAAATCCGAGGATGATGGTGATAAAGAGGTGTACGAAGTTGATGATTATGATGATCAACCAGTTGAGGCCAAACCTGCACCAGAAGAGCTTGAAGATGGTGGACAGGCAGCCACTATGGATGAACTAAAAGAAGTCAACTTGGGAACTGAGAAAGATCCTCGCCCAACCTTCATTAGTTCTCTGCTACCCAAAGAACAGATTGAAGAAATAAAAGAGCTTCTCTGTGAATTCAGGGACTACTTTGCCTGGACATATGCTGAGATGCCCGGCTTATCCCCTGATGTAGCAGTTCACAGATTGGCCATCAAATCAGATGCAGCACCTATCAAACAAGCTCCGAGGAGGATGAGATTGGAGATTGAAGAACAGGTGATTGCTGAAACAAAGAAATTAATAGATGCAGGCTTCATCCGAGAAGAAAAATATGCTGATTGGATTGTCAATATTGTCCCTGTAAAGAAGAAGAACGGGCAAATTCGTGTCTGTATTGACTTTAGGGACCTCAACAAGGCGTGCCCAAAAGATGACTTTCCACTCCCTGTATCCGAACTCCTGGTGGACAATACGTCCAACTACTACATGTTCTCCTTCATGGATGGATCGTCAGGATACAATCAAATCAAGATGGCGCCCGAAGATGAAAAACATACATCGTTCAGGACACCCATCGGCATTTTCTGCTACACAGTCATGCCCTTTGGCCTAAAGAATGCTGGTGCCACCTACCAGCGGGCGATGACTCATATATTTGATGATTTGATACATCAGAAGGTCGAGTGCTATGTGGACGACCTTATTTTCAAGAGCATGAATCGAAGAAATCACCTAGATGACTTGAGGATTGTATTTGAAAGGATTAGGAAATATGATCTAAAAATGAATCCTCTCAAATGTGCTTTTGGGGTCTCTTCTGGCAAATTTTTGGGGTACGTCGTCCGTCATCGAGGTATCGAAGTCGACCCCAATAAGATCAAGGCAATCATGGAGATGCCACCTTCAAAGAACCTTCGACAGCTTCGCTCGCTTCAAGGACAACTGGCTTTCATTCGGAGATTCATATTAAATCTATCGGGTAGATGCCAGCCGTTTTTAAAACTAATGAAGAAAGATGTCCGTTTCAAATGGGATGCAGAATGTCAGGAAGCATTTGATAGCATCAAGAAATATCTGTTGAATCCGCCCATCCTAGCAGCGCCAATTCCGGTAAAGCCTCTTATACTGTATACGGCAGCACTAGAAGAGTTCCTCGGAGCATTATTGACCCAGCACAATGAAGAAGGAAAAGAAAATGCGCTCTACTATATCAGTCGGAGGTTGATTGAAGCTTTAAGCCGTTATTCTCCTATTGAAAAGCATTGTTTGGCATTGATTTTTGCAGTTCAGAAACTCCGCCACTATATGCTATCTCACAAAATCACACTGATATCAAAAATCGATCAGCTGAAGTTCTTGATGACAAGACCAGCGTTGACAGGTCGCCTGGCTAGATGGGCAATATTATTATTGCAGTTTGAAATCACATACATGCCACAAAAGGCGGTGAAAGGACAGGCCTTGGCAGATTTCCTCGCTGCGCACCCAATCCCAGCAGATTCTCCACTAAATGATGATTTACCCGATGAGCAGATAATGCAGGTTGAGGAGAATGAAAAGCTACCATTCTGGGAAATGTACTTCGACGGAGCATCGTCGATTAAACCTGTCCGACCTTCAAATATTGCAAGAGCCCGAGCCGGCATCGGTCTTATTTTCGTAGCACCGGAGGGAGGTATAATGAGATTTTCATTTAGTTTGACTGAACCTCGAACCAATAACGAAGCCGAATACGAAGCTCTATTAGCAGGGTTGGAGATTGCGATCGATGTCAAAATCCAACATCTCCAAATCTTCGGTGATTCTCAACTTGTGATAAATCAGGTCCTTGGTGTTTACAAAGTTGGTAAAGTTGAATTGGCCCATTACCATCGGCGAGCCCTTGAGCTTCTGAGACAAGTTTCAAATGTTGAAATAGCTCGAGTTCCTCGAGAACAGAATGCTAAAGCAGATTGTCTGGCCAAATTAGCCAAAGAAATGACAAACTCCAATGAGGAGCAGCCTATATTCATCGGGGTTTACACTCGTAGGGTCTTGGAGCCCGCTCTATTACAATTCCCGAGGGCAGAAGGAATTCCATATTCAAGTCAGCAGGATGAAACTCTAGTTGGCCCTCAACCTCTCCATCAGATCGTTATGGAGAATTATCTAGAAGAATATCACATGGCCAAGAGACATAAAGCTAGACAAGCTTCAGAATCGTGGTGGCATTGTTTAAATATTAAACTCGAAAATGATTGGAGATAGCCATTCATTGACTACTTCAAGGAAAACAAACTCCCGATAGAAAAGTCTATGGCCGCACAAATTCGAAAAAGGGCGTTGAGGTATGCATTTGTTAATGACACGTTGTACAGACGAGCGTTTGATCAAATATGGCTAAGGTGCTTGGGGACCAAGAAAGCTAATAAAGTGGTAGCAGAAATCCACGAAGGGCTTTGCAGAACACATCAGTCAGGTCTCAAAATGGCCGCTAAAATAAAAAGAATGGGTTATTATTGGCCAACTATGGTCAGAGATTGTATTGACCACGCTAAGAGGTGCTACGAGTGTCAAATCCACGGTGATGCTATACATCAGCCTCCAAATCCACTGCACCCAACAATAGCATCCTGGCCATTTGAATGTTGGGGTACTGATATTATCGGACCGATAGATCCACCATCTTCAGCGGGACATCGCTTTATCCTAGCAACGACGGACTACTTTTTCAAGTGGGCAGAAGCGGCTCCATTCAGAGAAGTCACATCCGAGCATGTGATCAATTTCTTTACCCACAATATCGTCTACAGGTTCGGTGTGTCACGCCGAATAATCTCAGACAATGGTACTGCATTTAAGAGTACAAAAATTTATAAGTTCGTTGATCGGCACAAAATCGATTGGCAGTATTCATCCATATACAATCCAAGAGCAAATGGATTGGCAGAAGCCTTCAACAAGACGCTGGTAAAATTGTTAAAGAAGATTCTCACCAAGAATAAAAGAGAGTGGCATACGAAAATGGCAGAAGCACTGTGGGCGTATCGTACAACTTATAAAACGCTAACCAAAGCCACTCCTTACTCTCTAGTGTTCGGAGTTGAAGCCGTATTACCATTGGAGATTGAGCTACCGTCACTCCGGGTAGCAATCCAAAATGATCTCACTCAAGAACAAAATACCCGTCTCAGAATGGAAGAGCTCGATGCACTTGATGAACTCAGGTTACAAGCTCAACAAAACCTAGAAATCTACCGAGGAAGAATGACAAAGTCCTTTGATAGAATGGTGCGTCCTCGGACCTTTCAAGAGGGGGAATTGGTCCTGGTGCTGAGAAGTTCAATCATTCCACATCGAAAAATTGGTGGCAAATTCGTATCAAATTGGGAAGGCCCCTTCGTCATTGAGAAAGTATACCAAGGAGGAGCATATCAGCTGATTGATCTGAACGGTCAGAGACCTATGCCACCTATCAACGACCGACATATAAAGAAGTACCATGCGTGAAAATTTCATGACTATTGTATTTTGTGTGATCAAAATTTTATATGCATATTTATCAATGCATGTTTGCTTATGTTTTGAAATTCTCTTGTATACCAAGAACGCATTTGAAAATCCCTCATCAGACTGGGGGCATTTTAAATATTTATTCGAGTCGACATCGCGCTGCGTACCGAGATTTTCGAATAAATATTTAAAATCTCAAAGATACAAAGCCTATCCAAAATGTCCCTACGAGACAGGGGGCATTTTAAATATTCATTTGGGTCGATATCGTGCTATATGTTGAGATCCCCAAATGAATATTTAAAATCTTATATTCCGAATCTATTCCATTCTGAAATGTCCCTGCAAGACAGGGGGCGTTTTAAATATTTATTCGGGTCGACATCGCGCTACATTCCGAGATCCCCGAATAAATATTTAAAATTATCAATTCAAATATTCTTTTGTGCTAAAAGAATACAAATATTTATTTTTCAAAGTATTAGTTAATTACCCCTCCCGATCACGAGAGAGAACTTTCGATTAAGGCTAGTCGTCGATCAGATACGTAGAATATACGTGTTATTTGGCATATAGTAGCAGCAATGGGTTTAGGTATTGGTAGAAATTGGATTTGGGTTTGTGAATTTGGGAAGTTTGGATATTTGGAAGATTTGGTATTTAAAATAGAAATTTTCACCATCTAGCACTTAAAGCGGATGGTGGGGGAATGGATGATGGGCCTGATCAAGATCCCATGGTTCCGTCGTCCCGGACCATCGTGGTCCCTGGTCTACTTAATCAGAGGAGGTAGTCGACCCAACCTGACAGAAGGATCCTTGTCGGCAGCCATGGGTTGCTTCGTCCAAGGGGACCTTGTAGACCGGGGTTGAATGTTTGTCTAAGGGGACGAATTTAAATCCACCTTATGCAGATGATCTTTCATGAATTAGAGACACCGTCTTCTCTAACAAACCAAGGCTCAAAGGTCAGGAAAGTGACTTTTGTGACTACGCACTCCTACAAAATTAAGCTGAAGAAGCTTGAAGTCTTTCAACAGCCTGAAGCTTAAGATTCGAATGGGTGTAAAAGGTTGGATCCAACACGCCCAAATATGGCCGGATCGCTGGCAGCTCCGTCTACTCAACAAGCCATAAGAAAGGCCGTAGTAGCGGAACCCCCACTTCGTCAACCCGTCAGTAGGGACTGTAGGAAGTACGAAGGAAAATTTGACTCGACAAGTTCAAGTGATCGTAGTCTACAAAATTCTCCTAAGTGACTCGAGAATCAAAGTTCTAGTGAAAGGATGAGTCTCGAACGTCTACCAAATTTTCGTAGGCTCCAAAATCTGCAACCACAAAGGATGAGGGCTTGCGCCTATAGGAAACCAGAACTCAGATCATAAAGTCCTCACAAAATAAGGGCGAAATCTCTGGGTAGTGTCTTATCTACAAACCCTTCTGCCTTCCAAAATTTACCCCGGAACTTATTCAGTTAAAACTCCCTCGCCGGATAAAAGAAAAGCGGCGGGGAGGCCGGGGCCGAATTTTCAGAGCCCACACTCCTCTCCGAATAACTCTTCATTGAGCAATACTGTAAGTACCTACTGTCTTGTGGTGGCATCGTTAATATTGTACCAATTATTCTTCCGCTGAAAATACTCAAGAGTATGATTGAGGGAAACTCAAGGAGACCGTTCTAATTGTTAACCTGTGGGTTCTTGTGATTAGCAAATTAAGCATTTAATATTTTTCATTCTTATTTTAATTTCTCCCTACTCTTTATTGTAACTGCATGCTATTATAAGATCTCTAATTGAGGCATCCTAGAATCTAATCATGTGAAACATTAAAATTTTAATTAGCAAGCTTAATAACTTTTTATAAATTCCCCCTCAATTCTTGCGTCTGCTGCATGTTTCACATCACAAAATCTTCAAATTATGTGATCCTTGGGCTCTATGTTAATTGAATATCCTATTAGATAAAACTAAGAAGTTGAAAATTTTGAGTGCAATCAAGGTGGCAGACAATGCCTTTCACATATTTGGAAGGAGCTAGGGCTACTAGAAATCAATATTCAAATATAGAAGAATATGAGATGGAAATAATCAATAATAGAATAAGAAAATTATTTCAAATCAAGGTTCATTTATGGATTGTTGTATGGAGGTGGACAACTGCCCAAGCCTAATATGGTCCTGATATTCTTGACAATCCAATTGTCCTAGCTGGATCTTGAGAGATTGAGACAACATGATTGCCCAGTCCAAGAAAGGGAAAAATCAATCATGCGCCAAATCAAATATCTTAATTTCCTAGTTACTTATTTCCATAAATAAGAGAATAATATTATTAAGTTATTTTCCAATATTTTGCTAACTATTTTTTCTATTTCTCTTTTATAGCCAATTTACACCTTCCCCATTTTGGTCCATTAATTTAGTTTTGCAACCTTTATATAAGTTGTACTTTGTTATTGTCACAAGCCAACCCAATATGAATAGACATAGTAGGTCAGATCATGCTGGATGGTGACAGACCAAGTCCAAGAACTAAGTTTTGAAGACTTTTTAAATTTTTTTAATTTAAATCAGACTACAGAACTATTATTTAACCTCTAATTGAACAGAAAGTAAACTCATCCACAAATTTTTTTTCATTCATCTTCAAAATGTATATACAATAAAGTCTATACACTACAGTACATGGCTACAGACTCAATATAAAATAAAGCAAAATTAGCCATGATTGTACAAAATTTATAAACCAGAATATACTTATACCAACTCAGACTGATCAGAACCTGCAACCTCAGCTGCTGAATTGGCTCTTTACCATTTTCCTGATCTGAAACAAAATGCAAAATAAGTGTGAGCTAACACAGCTCAACAAGTCATATCTACCGATCTAAAATTTTAATAATTAACTCATTATGCATTTAACTAATTAAAAACTGTTAATAGCTGTTGACCCCTACACATCAAACCATGCGCAAAAAGGGTAAAACCGACAAATCAAATCACACGAGGCGTCACTTGAAGATCAAACGACCTCGATTATCAAATGGACTGCGCCGTTACAATTAGGATGTCGAGTTTGCCTAAGTGGGGATCCCTCGCAGTCAAATCGGATGAGATCGGTCCAAAGGGATGGCTGATACACGATATTGATGTGCAATATCGGTAAAACGATGTCCGATCGCAAAATGGATTTTGTTATTGAGTTTGGAACGTCGCCGACACCCAAAAATCACTATCAACTTGTTCAAATGGATTCATCCGGTGAAATCAGCACAAAGCTCAAGGCAACGCGCACAAATCGAGAAAATTGCTGCGCGACGTTGCCTAAACGACGTCCGATCGCTAAACGGACTTCGCCACTATGTTCGGAATGTTGGCAATACCCAAAAAACGGACTTCGCCACTTTGATAATTTGTTGGATGATGGTTTTTCCCCATGCTTGTTCATCTCTGATATCATTAGTTTTAGATGTTGGGGCTTTTCATATACCTCAAGATCTATGCTTGTATTAAATTTGTCAGTCTATAGTGGGTCCTTTTACTTATATCATTTATTCTCTTTGTGCTATTACAATTGTGTTCACCAATGGTATACTTTATTGTTCAATAATGGAGTTTATTGTCATGAGAAACTCCATTACTGAACAGTAAAGTATACCATTGGTGAACATAATTGTAATATCATGATTAGAGAGAGGTTGAAGTAGCTCCAGTGGAAGATAAGATTAGAGAGAGTCACTTTGGATGTTTTGGTCACATAAAACGGTGGCCCTTCCGATGGCCTGGTTATGAAAGTAGACGTATTAGATTTGGCTTATGTTAAGAAAGGTAGAGGTAGACCTAAAAAGTCTTGGTTAAAAAATATTAGAAATGACATTTCTTTATTAGATTTAAATAAGAATTTGACTCTTAACATGACACAATGGAGAAAAAAGATTCATGTAGGCGACCCCATGTAGTGGGATAAAGACTGTTGTTGTTGTTGTAATGGAGTTTATTTATGATTCAATCTCACTATAGCTCAAGACCCTATTATAAATTTATCTGATTTAATGGATAAAAGGTTTCAGCTATTATTTTCTTGTCAAAGAACTAATAAGAAAAAGTCTTTCTCTATTTTCCTAGATTTACTAGACTTCAATCTAGATGTAATTGCTTCTCTAATAATTTTGGCATTATAGACTTAGCAGTTGTGTAAATGTTGTCATATTCCCTACTATTGAATAGACATTACTCACTTCATTTTAGATTAATGTGATATAATGTATTTAGTTTTTTTTTTAATGATGGCGGTCCTATGTAATTGATAGTTCATGTAATCTTTTCATTGACTCATTATAAAATTTTTGATTGTTAAAAAAAAAAAAAAAAAAAAAAAAAAAAAAAAAAAAACTAACCAACGCACAATTATGGTATTAATGCCAAGAAGAATTACTTTTAGGTTTAAGAGAGTTGATGAGACTTAAGCCGCTAAATTTCTGTTATCTCATCTTATGAAATGGCTGGTCTTGCTTTAGGTTGATCTTTTTGTGATTTGTAATTCTTCCACAATTCCATTGGATTTCTCAGTCTTATTTGCTTTCAGATCCGCAGTCATGCTCAAAAATACTTCTTGAAGGTTCAGAAGAATGGGATAATGGCACATGTACCCCCGGCCCGTCCAAAAAGAAATTCTACTCATCCATATCCAAAGAAACCTGATGATGGTTTTCTCTTTCCTTTATTTTGATTAGGACTTCTTACAAGTTATATTAAAATGATAATATATGGAGACCGACCAACAATTTTCTTCTGCAGATCCAACAACTCTGCAGCTGCAGTCATCTATGATCTTCCCATCTGCATCCACTGGTCTTATTGTTTCGTCTTCCAGTTGGGATGATCCATCTTTCCTGAGGGATTACACCTCCAATGATGCAATGTCCTCTTCAAATTACTACAATGCCCTCTGTGGAGTTGAATGTATTATCTTATATATTTTATCTATATCATGGTAGTTCACCACAGTCACATTAAGTCTGTGATTTGGTAATATAGGTGATAATGGAACACTGGGCTTGACAAATATCTATAACCACAATGTTAGTTGGACTGGCAGTTCAAGCACATCACAGGTTACTTCTGAAGCACCAGAGCAAGGGAGTCGACAATCATTTCATGCTGGTACTCTTTTTATTTCCAATTTCTTTTTTAATAATTTCTTATGGTTATTTGAAGTACTAGGAGAAAGTTCTTATTGGTATTGCTACAAGGTTCTGTGATCATCTGAATGAATCATTTTTTTGGGAAGACTATGCTCACTTTGTTGTTGTTTATCACTAGGAAAAAAAAACTTAAAGAATAAGAAAAAGCATGAATCCTAGTACTGTTTGCATAGCGTTGACCCTACTCCACCCCTCTTTACTTGCACCGCCCCCTGTACGACTGCATGCTGTATCAGATTGAATGGTGTTTTTTCTCTCCCTTTTGGTAGGATTTCCATTGCTCTCGATTTCTAGTTTGGAACATAAAGTTTATCATTCAAACTCATTCTATGACTTTGTGGTGATAATTTCTCAAGGCATTTCATTTGGATCTTGAGCATCAGTGAACCAAATGTGAGATATACCACTGCATCTTAATAAATTATTTGTGTTTAGGTCTCTCTGTTTCTTAGTTCATCTGAATGTTTTGTTTGAATTGCAAGAATCTCTCTCTCTCTCTATAGATAAAAAGGAGATAGTTTATATAGTGAATAATACCCCTAAATAGGTAATTGAGTTAATGGCTCGATCAACAGAGGCTTAACTTGACGCCAACATACTAATAGATGGATACCCGTCTACCCAAAAGAATAAACTATTGGGTTAAGGACACTACAACTATACTAGAACCTTATCTCTTGTTTAAATTTTGATGCAGACTTTATCTTATATGTATATTGACAATTTTTCACTCATCTGAGCACCCTCAACATCATATATTACTCACTTCGTATAGGTAATATCTTCAGATCTTCAAGGCAAATACAATTGCCGCCAACTCCAAATCATGAGTAGGATAATTCTTCTCATTTAGCTTCAATTGCCTAGATGCATAAGCAATCACTTTCCCATTTTGTTGCAACATGCACCCCAAACGTTATAAAGTAGCATCACTGATTACTTAGAATCTTCAACGCCTAATTGAATAGTCAGTGTAGGAGCTGACACTAAACAATCCTCAACTTCTAAAAACTAGCTCCACACTCCGGTTTTCAATCAAATGACACAAACGTTTGAGTCAATCGTGTCAAAAGGATTGCAATTTATGAAAAGCTTCTAACAAATTTCCTATAATAGCCCATCATGCTCAAAAAACTATGAACCTCTGACACTGAAGTGGGCCTGGCTAGCCCACCATAGCTTGTACTTTTTGAGGATCTAGAAATATTCCTTCTTTGCTTACGACAAGTCCAAGAAACACCAAAGACTTCATCCATAATTCATACTTCAAAAATTTTACATATAATTCATCCTTCTTTGCTTATGCCGATAGTCTCAAGACAACGCTCTAATACCAGTTTGATAGGAAATACTTGAGTTCACAGGTAACCCTAATGGGAAATAATTAAGTTCGCAAGCAACCCTAACAAGAATTGGTGAAAATAGCAAGAAAACTTAAAGATCTCCAATGAAAACAATCCAAAAACAATAGATTGTATTATAGGAATAAAACCAAAGGCATGAACAAGCAAAGATACAATTGATCCTCAATTCGAGAGAAGGATCGTTCTCTCCCAATCTCTAGAAAATGAATCTAGAGCCCAAAGCCACCAAGAGAACTCCAAGAGAAAACAATAATCATGCATAAACCCTAACCCTAACTTCTCATGCTTTTAAATAGCCCCACCTCCTAAAAAAAGTTTCCTAATATAAAACAAATTCAAATTGGCCTCCTCATGCTTAAACCGCCCTCTCTCTCTCTCTAATTACCGCCCAAATAGGGGGGCCCACTTGCTTAGGCGGTGGCTCCTAAAGGAGGTGGCTTAGCCCGCCTCCCATAAGTCTGAACCGGCCCCTCCTGGGCCAGTTTGAGCTGAACCGTAACAATACCTTATTTGGTTTGCATAGGAAGTCGAACCCAAAAAATGCCCTAAAGATGATGGACAAATGAACTTTTTGTTTCTTCACTCCAAAATATATGGGTGTAGTATATTCAGGTTCTTGAGCATTAGTAACTAACGTGGTAAGTCAAGTTTGATGGAACAGAGGTAGAGACTCCAGATCAACTGTAGTTGAGAAGAACGATGATGTCATACATTATAAGCTAAAATGTCTACCTGTGCCTTCAGTCGAAGCACCTCTTGGCTTAGGCTGTCATTTGTCCTTTTTCCATCATCAACTACAAATTTTGGAGAAGTTAATCCACCAATGGTTGGTGTTGGTGTGGTAGAACGAGGAGGGCTAGGCCTTCTAGATATAGGTTAAGTTGCACGAGAAACAATTCTTGATCCAGGAACAGAGACTGAGAAGAATTTCTTTGATGTTCCAAATACTGGATTGAAAGATTTAGAGAAGTTAAGAGAGCCCCAATTTGAGCATGCATTTGGTATTGGAGAAACACGACTGCTGCTAAATTCTAGCTTCTTGTTTCTCTTAGATCTACCATCCATACTCCTTAAAGATTCTAATGATGAATATTTGGAGGTTTGTTCTTGAGATTTTGAATCAATCTTCTCCTCCTTATCAACCACATCATTGAGGTCCTGAATGGTACCTCCTTTCCTATTAGCTGCAGAATGAGATGATGAATCATTCTCAAATGCCTTCATTAGCTTGTTGAAGCAGCTATCACAAACACGATAAGGTTTGTTAGGATTGGGAGCCATTGAAGCTTTAAGAGATTTTTTACTACTGCAAGAATGACAGAATACGAGGGCACAGTTGTAACAATTGTGACGTTTTCTTTTAAAATTAAATGGAAGCCGACAGCCTGAGCACATGGACTGATCCACGCCAGAAATCCACTTGTGAATACAAATAGCCGCTGTAAAATTAGTTCCGCATACAACACTTCTAACTTGTTTGTCTTTCAATGCTTCAACCAGTGTTGGGGTGCTTCTATCATCAGTATCCCCATGGCCTAAACGGCCACTTGCGCCTTTACCCCAAGTATAAACTTCAGTTCCTGAAGTCAAAACCGCAACATGATAAGCACCGCAAGATATTTCCTTCACAAAGTTTTTCGAGAGCTTTCCTTCAACACGTACAGGGACCTTTCCATCTGCTTGGGGGCTTCCAAGTTGACCATAGACAGTACTTCCCATGGTGTAAACCTGGCCTGAAGTTGTAAGGGCAACAGTCAGGCTGTGGCCACAAGCAACTTGGCAAAAGTTTGGATCAACCACAGCAGCAACACAAGTAGGCACGAGTTTGGGTTCCTTGTCACCATGCCCAAGACGACTTTTGTCTCCATCTCCCCATGTAAATAGTTTGCCAGAAGAACAATTGCTAGAACTTGAATTTCCCACCATAACTTCAACAACTGCAGCAGTGTGCCAACACCACAAGCTGCTCTTACCGTGCGTTACCGTGCGTAAACCCTTCAGAGATTCTACTTTCCTTGGTATCGAAACACTCTTTCAGTCTCCATGACCAAGAACACCAAAAGTTCCATCTCGAAAAGTAAATAACTGTCCAGCAGATGTGACAACGGCAGTATGCCAAGGTCCACAAGAAATATATGAGACATGAATACCTTCAAGAGGACTGTTTACCCTTTTTGGCACCCAGTGGCTCACTTCATTTCCGTGACCAAGAAGCCCATAATTGAAAGTACCATCACCCCATGTGTACAAGTCGCCAGACAGAGTAACAGCACAAGTATGATACTCTCCGCATGCAACAAGTTCAATGCTCATATTGACTAGAGCATCAATGAGCTTAGGCTGTGATACATCAGAGTCCACTCCATGTCCGAGCCTTCCTCCAGATTCTTCACCCCAAGAGTAGATCTTTCCTTGTTTAGTAACAAGCGCAGCATGTTGTCCACCACAAGAAATATTCTGAACATCAAGAATCAAAGCAGATTCCAAGGCTTTTGGAATCAGAGAGTCCATTTACTGCTAGATCAGCTTCCAACTCTATTGTTTCCTCCACCTAAAATTCCATCCCCTATTCCTTCTCCCCATAAGAAAACATCGCCTAAAGCATCACCATCATCATGGCCAGATCCTTGACTTGATGAACTCACAGCACTTGATAGGCTAACTCTAAATGCATCCATATTCATACCCCTCATGTTCCCATTTAAACTATCTTAGCATCCAGATGACAAAGAGTGAACTGAAGCAGAAGCAGAGTCCGTAGGGAAAAAACCCTTTGGAGGAACAGCATATACTGCACCAGGGAATGACTTATCCGAACCATTTTTTGGTGGACTATCATATGGGCTCCGAACTCGCAAGGGATCACTTCCATCCTGAGTTGAATTAAAGACTAAGGATGGTCATTGATAATAACAAGGTACAATAAAGTAAAAGAATTATAAATAACCTACAGTACCTTTTGCATACTATCAGTGCTACCAAAAGGAGAACTTAAAGGTGAACTTCTCCTGGTATTAGTCCTTGGACTATGTGTTCCAGACGATACTCCATCACTCCTTGATTCGGTCCTCCATTTCCGCTGATGGCTGCGCAATATCAATGTTTTCAGACCAGCAAACCAAACTTCAGCTTCATCTTTATCTTTGCATATCTGGCATACAAGCAAAAACACCACACAATATCTAGGATTATATAATGATAGAGATCAGTTAAGTGAGCCAATTTCAACTAATAATTTCATAGGAACGTAGCAAGAAGTCCCAAAATAAGTAATGCTTACAAGATCCAGGGACATATCACTATAGATAAGAGAAAAAGATTGGCATTCCTTCTCAGGCCGAGGGTATCTCTGAAAATTGCCTGAAGATATCAATGTAAAAAGTGACATTCATAAATCAATTTAGTACAACTTCAAATCTGAAGAATGCAAATAAAAAGATATGTAGTAGGAATAGGGAGCCGCAATAGGGAAATCGAAACAATTGAACTTTCAGATTATTCAACAAGATTAGACTTTTCCAATGCTTGAAGCAATATAACTAACTCTGCTTTAAACATCAACTATAGCTAATTCATATAAAATGATTTAGCAAGGATCAAAAAGGACTCCTTTGGTAATTCTATATTTTTCTATTGAGATAAGGATCAAAATGGTTCTCTAACTTTTTACGAATGACTAATAAGATCCCTGACTATTTAAAAATCTCATTTTAGTCCTTTGATTTTTTAAATAGGGACTTAAATGATCCCATGGAATGACTAATTTGATCCATATTTAAAGAGTCAATAGACCATATTGGTACTTTAATATGTTCATAGACTATTTTAGTCTTTAAAAAAGTTAAGGTACCCATTAGATAATTTTCTCTTTATGAATATCAAGCCAATGAGGAAGCACTGTCCAAACTAAATGAACGATGATTTGTCCACCACCCCTCTCTTTTTATTGCATCCATGCCACTGTCTAGACTTTGAAGAACCAGCATGACGTGATTAGCTAATGCTTTTCATGCCACCGTAATGGAGCAGAAACTAGAGGTGGGGTCTTGCCTTCATTGGTGTCAAGAAAAGTGAATATATAAATATACAAACTAGCAATATTGTCTAGAGGATCCCCAAAATATTAATATACAAACTTGCCCTATGGTGCACAGCATCTCTTCTTTCACTGTCTGAAATATACCATACTAATAATTAACATATACTAGTCCAGCACAAATCAAAAAAAGTTCCATCATTCATTCTATAATTTTTATTCAGTAGAGAAGAGCCATATAAATGACTGATGGCACAAGATTGTGCTATGAGCTCATCTATGAGTATCAACTTAGTGAGGAAGCTAACCAAAGCAAAGCATGATTTGTCCCCCGCTCCTCCTCTCTAACAAAATTATGCCATCTGTCTAGACTATAAATTGTTGACCTGTAACTGCATAACCGACTTCACCTCAGCCACGATCAGACACAACTGCTCTACCCACGATCGGACAAATCGCTCCTACGATCTTCTCATACGACTCAAAACAACGAAATCCCTCATTCACTCTCAGGCTCTCGAGATTGCAAGCAAAGAGGAAAGAAGATTTCGGGAAACTTACAGTGCTCTGGCTCGACGACCGAACTGCACCATCTCCAATCGCATCTCCTCCAGACCGCCGGCTGTGCTTCCTTCTTCGAGCTCGAAGCCAACTCGACCTCGCCGACTTTCCACGCCATCCACAAGCCGGAGCCGTCGACCGAACTCCTTCACCGACCGAAGCCCGCTGAGTGCGGACCCTTCGTCAATATAAGCCGACGCCGACCAGGGACCCTCCATCGCCAGCCGACCCTAGCCTTCGTCGGCCGACTCAAAGCCCGCCGACCTCCTGCTCCCGCTGACTAGTGCCTGACCCTGCCTCACTGGTCTCCGGAGCAATTTGAAGGAAGTCCCGGGGTTGATTCGGTCCCCTGAAGCCCTCGATCGTCGAGTTAATCCGACTAAGGGATTGAAGACTTGAAGACCCAATCTCCACGCAGTCGATTTATTCCGGCCGAGTCAAGCCAAAAGGGCAAATGCTCTCCTTATCTCCCGGCGCCAGGGAGGCGACGTTGGGAGGTTGCCAAAATTTTCTCAAAAATCTAGGACTTAGCCAAATTTTTGAAAGATTGGAGAAATATTAAATCAAAATTTAATCTTAATTAATTCATTTAATAAATTAATGTAATAAAAAAAGGAAAAGGATATTCAATCTAGCATCGGCAATCAACAATCGTTAACAAGCACCGACAACCAATCATTGTCAATTGAAGCTTTTGAAGGCCAATTTTGGGACTCGACAACGTCCCAAAGCCCTCGGCCGTTGATTCGCTCCGGTCGGGCGGACTTGCCCTCCTTACCTCCCAGCCCCGGGGAGGGGATGCTGGGAGGATGTCGAAATTTTCAGTGAAAGTAGAGGACCTAAAACTAAATGAATTTGCACCTGATTGAACAAGATTTGGGCCAAATTTTTGAACAATCAAATGAACCTCACATAATTGATTAAAATTGAAATTTTTTGTATTTTTTTAATCAATCTAAAAATAAAGAAAAATGACATGAACTCAAATTAGTAAATATAAGGAACTTGAGTTAAAATTTGAACTAGAAAATAACACTCGACATCTTTGCAACATACTTTTGTGAAACACATTGTGCAATTTGAGAGACATGCTTTTGCCAAAACATTATGTTATAAGGGTGATTGGTGGTGCAACAATACTTATGCTTGAAATATAGTGACGTAAAATCATTAGTCATGACATTAATGCACCCTTACGATAGCTAATGCTGACACAAAGTTTCATTTCTATGAGTAAAACCGTGCAACTCAAGAATGTCACAAAATGGTTTACAAAGGATAGGATTTTAACACTGCCGTTGCCAGGTCCCAAGTCCTGGATGAGAAAAGTGGAGGGTTGCGTTAGGTAGTCGACAGCCAGCGTAAAACTTGTCGAACAAAAATGACATGAATCTTTTAAGAAATTGGATAAAGGCTTGATGTTTTGGTCTATTGAGGCAATATACATAGGATAAGAATCCCGAAATGTTGGCCAAAGCCTTGTGTACTTTTGGTGGACTAAATAATGTTCTCCAATAATGATTTCACCCAAGAAATACAAGAATCATTTTTAGAAAAGTAGTATCTGATTATCCCTAATCAGTGGTCACACATTTCCATCATACCTAGCAAATTACATTCATAATCTTAATAAAGATAGCAGGTAGGATGCTTAAAATTTTGGTTTAGTGCCTTCAGCTTACTTTTCAATCAATCATGGAATACAAAAGTTTTGTGATATATGCGTCATCAGAGTGTTTTTCATGACACCATTCTTCTTTTAGAAACTACTGCCATTGTCACCTTAATCATCTTCTTAAAGTAGTTTTGTGTTTGATTGCTAAATTCTCCAAGTTGAAAGTAATCATAGAAGGAATCCAAGCCGTGATAAGAAGAAGATGGACTTTGACAATCTCTTGTTAGATGAAGATAGCGATGAATGTTGTAATGAGAAGGAGAAGAAGAACTTACAATGAAAGCTTATTGGAGATAACCTTATATTGAATTGATATGCGAAGTAAAGAAATTTTTTATGGACTTAGCTCATAAAGGAAGGCAACAATGAGGCTAGTAATGTGAGAAGCCTTAATCATATATATACTTTTCCATGATAATTACCATCATTCTATTAGAAAGAGGTATATCACGAATATGGGAGGGAAAAGGGTCTTATTAATCTAGAAAGCTATAAGCTATGCCATGTAGCTAAGAGCTTGATGATTACTTTCTCCTTTATGAAATATGTAAATGTAATGAAACTATAGTCCATCTACTTGTATGCGAGGGAGTTAGAGTCAAAGCCACCGGATCTGCAACATTTCTACAAGAGGACAGAAGGAGACAACCTACAATAATACTGAAAATACATTTGAAAACATTACACCCCTACATATGCTCCGATAAGCTTGTTAAAGTTATAAATATAAATGTCCGAGAATACTGCGTAGGGTCAAATGCTCATTAATATAATAGTATATTTTGCAAAATAAATATAACCCACATGTGCTCCAATCGTCACATCCGAGTTTAAAATCCAATGGTCCGTGAATGCTGCACGGGTCTAAATTCAAGCTTCATTCTCCTCCTCGAAAGGACTGGAGTCGACAGGCTTTGAAGTACAAAGTGCCTTCCAAATTCATACAAAATAAAAGTGACTTTAACATCACCCCGATGATGGCCGTGCTGATAGAAAATGTCAACCGGAGGGGTCAAATCTCAAATCCAACAAAATTCTAAATTCCAAAAATAAAATTTATCATCTTAAAAACTTAAAACTAAAACTCATCCACCTCCCGCAACTATTTATTGGGGGTGATAAATTTGAAATTAATTTCAGCTCACAAAGAGCAAATGAGTGTCAGGTGTATCGCTAAGGTTCATCCTCAAATAGTCTCTTGCCAGCAGAGATGTGGCATGTGCCCTCTGATCGGGTGGTTTTGTCGTGACATAGCACCGTTATATTATGATCACAGCCAAAACCCATATGTTCTCTAAAGGCTTCAAACTCTTGAGTTATGAATCATAGGGTATATCTAATAGGCACAAAGCCCTATGTCAGCTAAGGTGGATTCAGATCTATCCCCTTAAACAAATATCAACCCAGGTCTACAAGGTATTCTTGGACGAAGCAACCCATGGCTGTTGATTAGGTGCCTTCTATCAGGTTGGGTCGACTTCCTCCTTTGACTAAGTAGACCAAGGATCATGACCGCCCAAGATGACGGAACCATGGGATCTTGATCGGGCTCGTCTTCATTCCCCCTACCATCAGTTTTAAGTGTATAATGATAAATTCCTAATCATCAAATCAAATTAAAACCCTAAAATTGTTGCTATTATATGCTGTATTTACAACCTATACAACCTCTTCAACGACTAGCCTTAATCGAAAGTTCTCTCTCATTATCGGGAGGGGTAATTAACTATAGGGGATTACGCCTATAGGAAACCAGAACTCAGATCATAAAGTCCTCGCAAAATGAGGGCGAAATCTCTGGATAGTTTCTTATCTACAAACCCATCTGCCTCCCAAAATTTACCCCGGAACTTAAATCCGTTAAAACTCCCCGAAAAGCAACGCGGGGAGGCCTGAGCCTAATATTCGGAGCCCACAGGTACGCAAGGTGGTGCATGATGATCAACTATTTCGCACTGATCGCCTTCATCATTTTCGTCTCCTTCTCAGTGACACATGAATGGTCATCTTTCTGATGGGGAAGGAGATTGGCACAATCAGCACAAACCACCTGGCTGAACTATGAACAAAGACAAACTTCACTTTTCAGTATTTAACCTTATTCATCAACACCAACATCTTCATCAAAGTCGCAAGAATTGTATACACCCATACTTGAAAGCTTTGGTAGTGAAGACGTGGTAGAAAAGGTTCAGCAACTACTATAACCTTTGCTCGCGTGGATAGGAAATGAAGGATATCACACTCGTTACGGAGTTCTACAAGACTTGTGCAAGGATGATTCCATATAGAAATCCAATACATCCACAAATTTGTGGCAGAATAAAAGTTGCAACTTGAGCTTGAAATGGTCGCATGATATACATGACTCCTATTTCTAAAAGGTATGAAGGAGTGCGTCCTCATAAAGTGCTCATACCTGCTGTGTGTTGTTTCCAAAGAAAATAGTAAAAGGTCAGTCTGCTTCACCAGCTCTCACAAGGATTGCAGGCACTCAGTGTTAGAAAATGCAGAAGCGCATTTGCGAAGGGCATCCATGATTATCTAGTGAGTGGTAGCTCTGCAAGAAAGCAAAGTCAATAGAAAATTTATATAAGACTCGCTCTCTTGTATTTATAGAGAAGAGAGGATGTAGAATATTAGAACACCAATAAATCCACATTAAATGCACAGATGTTAGCCTTACCTTTTTATAATTGACCTAATGGTTTTGCGGCTCCTTTCTCACTTGTCTTATCACAACTTGACTCAATATAACCCACATACAGAATAGGTCATATCATGTTAGATTGTAATAGGACCGAATTCTCAGTACCTAATTGGAGAGAATTGCATAATTTCTAACATAATATATAGTACAGAGCCATTAAAACATCCATTAAATACATAAATACTCGTCATCTCATAAATGTATACAATCAAAATAATCATTTACAAACAATGCATGATATAGACATCACAAGACATAACGGAAAAAGTCATGACTGTAAAATCTGATATACCTATATAGAATTAAATATCAAAACCAACATTTATCTACTCAACTTGTCATTTTCCTTTATCCTGACCTAAAATGGATGCAAAATAACAAGCATGAGCAAACCACAACTTAGTAGGTCACATTAAATCTATCAAAATATTTTATAAATAAATAATCAAATTTAGTAAGATAAAACATGTTAATTTCTTCCCACTTCTGTACCCGTTTCCCATTACTTTTATATCATTCTTTGGAAACCTTAATTACATAAACGGTATACTTTTTCTATCAAATATCTTCCTATATTAGATGCCTTTTAGGGGAACCATATGCCTTCATTGTGTCCTCTGAACCCTACCAAATTTTGCGGCTAAGGCCTTTCAAATTTTAACTCGTATGAGCCACACAATCCAACCTATCAAGTATAAGTTCCAATTTCAAAACTTATAGATTTTATGCGTCTTGATTTGAAATCGGATTCCGTATCACAACAGTACTTTATAAGCATTTTAGATTGGGAGAAGGCTCGCCTGTGTCTTTTATCCTAATTCTGGATGTGGATGGACACCCATAAATCCAAAAATTATCAGCCATCACAGATATTGCAGAACCCCAACTCTTTGTTTTTGTTTTGATGTGGGACTATCTCTCACATGAATCTAACAAATTTTATGCTGGAGAACCTACCCAAAAAAATAATTTGAGTCATTTTGTTGTTTCCTCACTATGTATGTTTTTTCATGTCCTTGGCCGGTTCTTAACGAGGATGTAAAGTTAATGCTTCCAGTCATTCTTTTATACTAATAAAACTGTAAATATGGCGTTTTTCAGAAATAGTTTTAAGATAGTTCAAGTTGAAACAACAGTATTGATATTATTTCTTCTAAATTACAGGGCTAGATGCTGTAGCCAATTGTGCTCAGGTTTTTCCTTTTAGTGGACGTTATCAGCTCTCTACATAAAGTTCACTGTACAGAAAGTGATAACCCAAAAATACTGCTACCTGATTTGCTTAGAAATGCCAAACAAATAATATTTTCCTGTCTACTTCTAAGATATTTGTTGAACATATATAGCATGTTCTTGATTACATTAAATTCTTATGTTTCTGTTTATCTTCCTTTATTTAAATTTCCTATGGATGCATCAAGTTTGCTTAGACTTGATAGATGCTTTCAGGAAGATAGTTTATAACTTTTTTAATTTTTTTGCTGTTTTTATCTATAGCCATTCCAGAGTTTTCTAAGGTTTACAACTTCATTGGTACTTTGATTGACCCTGATATCAATAGCACAATGGGAATGTATTTGCAAAAGCTTAAGGAGATGGATCCAATCACTGCAAAAACTGTAAGCTGTGTTCATCTATTGTAATGATTCATTGTTTTGCTATATAAGCTTTCGTTGTAGTGATGCACTTTTTGGTATTTTCGTAGTGATAACCCAGTAACCCAAGTAAATTTCACTGATTTTATAATTCCATTATGAGAATCCAAATTTAGTTGGCCAAATGCAGAACCATCGTGCAATTGTCATTTTCTTTTAATCATGAAGATGGAATTGCTACAATATGTAAGGCAATCATGGATATTTTGAAGTAAAATATTCACATTGAGGAGCTTGTTTTTATAAATGATTTTCATTTTTCAACCCTACTAGACATTCAGTTAACATATTGGTCGAACTGTTGAATCTCCTGGCTTACCGCATTCTGAACTTAGGATACATGAAAAGTGATACTTTTTTTTTGCTTTTTAACTATTTTATTTCCGTTTCCTTTTGAATAGCTTAAAGATTTGAAATAAGCTCTTAGAATTCAAGAAAACCTGAAGCTTATGCTTTTTATGGTTCAATGCACATTATGAAGCATATGTTTGACATCAAGCGGCTTGCGCTACATGCTAAGAATGCTTTGATGTTAACAATTTAGAATGTTTTGGGACCTCTTTGTTTTGAAGTGTGTTGTTTGTGCTTAAACAATACTTTTTCAAACATTGGCTATGAAAGCTATTGGGCCTGTTGATCCTAATGTGGATTATGTAGTGGTGGATGACATGAGCTTTGTGTTGAGTGTGGGCAAGGTCACTAAGGCACTAGTGTGGATACTGAGAAGGATATCACGCAAGAGGAGATGGACTAATGAGGTAGATGCAATGTTGAGGAAGTAGACATAGGTAGAAGATGCGGTCAGGTTTATTATAGGGTCAGCATGTGCTTCCTTGGTAGTTTTGATTCTGATAGGAGTTTCTAGCAACGTTTTAACTCAAAAATGTTGAATTGATTAAAAACACAGTGGAGTCCAGTAAAAAGCAACATATTTTCAAGCAAGTTTTGAACTTTGAACTTTGTCATCAACCCTAAACGTCATCATATATTTTGCAAACTACTCATTAATAGGCTCTTTCAGAGTTCCTTATTTTTGTTTACATGAATCAATTACTACAGTTTTCAAGCATGGTATGAAACAATCTTTACTTTATTTCTTTCAGGTTTTAATATTGGTGAAAAATTTGATCATCAATTTGTCTACCCCTGAGTTTGATCCATTGGTTAGTACATCTCTCATAACCTTTGCCATGTATTAATAATGCTTTGGTTATTTTTCCTTGGTCCTTTTTTATGCACGTTTCCATTGATGTTAATTCTTAAACAACCAAACATCATCATTATACTACGACAGATAACTATATATGGTTAAACAAAGAATATTGGTGAACCTGATATGATAAGTTACGTTCAGCTGTTTTTGAGTAATTCAAAAAGAGATATGAGCTTCATTAAAAATTTACTGTATGATCAATGCCATCATGTTGGCACTTAACTGTTATAGGATGCCTTATCTTACAAATGCAGTATTTCTTAAACTTAATGGAGTTGAATGTGATTCAGATCAATTTGTTGATCTGATTGTGATAGCTATTGTAAAAATTTGAGTTCAATTCATTTCATTTGCCTGTTATTGATCTAAAGATGGAATTTATCTGAATTTTTGTGTGAAACAAAACCATTAAAAATGTAAGAATATGGAGTTTGAAATCAGTCGTTTCCAACTTCAATTTGTTGAAACCTTTTAAGCTCCATTCTATTTCTTATGGTTCCAAAATTACGATAAACCCAGCAAGGATTGATAAAAAAACTCTTTTTTCTAGGAGATTGCCATGTCTGCCAGAGGTGTAGTTCACCAACCAAATTTGTTGTAATTTTGTTTCTATTCATGCAGAGAATGGATCAAAATAATAAACTGAAGAGTTATTTTACATCTATCCTTTCTTTCTAATCACCTACACCCAAACTAAAAGTTCCTGAGGGTGGTTAAACCCTTAAAGAACTAGTCCCATGACTAACCAAGAGGGGGAGGGTGAATTGGATATTTAAAAACTTATTTAACCAAAAGAAAAATCTTTTTATCTCTCGCAGCGGAAACAAATTAAATCAATAATTAAAAGATAAATCAGAGATTTCACCTAGTAGTTAATAGCAGTGTTGGAGAATTTTTGTATCCTCAAACGGATTGCGTACTTTATAATCGAGTAGGGCATAAGAACTTGATATATTGCCCCGAAGGATAAAAATATCATTTCCCTATGGACTCAATAATAAAATTTACAATTATTAACAGAGATTCCCCCACTCGATGTTTGGTCGAGTGAGGTTTATTTATTTATGGGGTACAGACATCCCATAGGGGCAAGCCCCTATGGTTAATTACATCCCAAGTTTTGGCTTAGGAAGACTTTTGATTAAACTAGTGGTTTTGTTTGTTTGGAAGTCATTTTAGACATTGGCTAAAGTTTGTTTTTGTTTTAGAATTCTTGAAAGTCTTAGTTAAAGGATTTGTTCCTTTAGGAATTTCAATGAGGAATTGATCAACTTAGAATCAGATTTTTGGAGTGAAGTCCAAGGGAAGGTGAAGTAGGAGCACTTGATTCTGAGGAACACTCAGAGGTGCTCAAACTATCCTATATTGAGCTTTACATTTTAGAAACTAATTTTTGTTTAAGTTGATATTTTTATTAGAAGATTGGGGCTTACAATCCTTCAACACATGTTGGAAGGATTGCCCGAAATGTGAGGGCTTATAGGGTGATTTGGAATCAACCCGTGCCTCGGACCCTAAAACTAAGGTGAGGACTACCGATAGGTAGTGTCTGGAACCTAAATCTAACGAGTGCAAAGGGGCTTACAAACTACACCTCACAAGAGGCATAGCCTGCCCGACCTCTGGATTTACTATCCCGCCTAGAAGGTACTACCAGCTAAACCCTCCTAATTGCTTTTAAAATCATGCCATCTGGTCTCAATGCGAATGAAGAGTGGGAAGGTTATTTTTATTTAGAAGGTAGGGCTTATAGCTTGGTTTTGAGGCCAAGATGCCTAATTATGTGGGTATGCAAATGCTGACTCACAAAAAGAAAAGTTTTGTTATCTAGTCCTTCAATGAAGGCATTCTACATGCAACATGCTTTGGGCTATGCATGATTCTTTTAATTTTGAAAACTTGGCCCCTTGAAGGGAGCCATGCAAGTTTCTTTTTTTTTTTTAATTAGAAAATATGGAGCCTAATTTTCATTTTAGGTTGCTTACATTTTAAGAGAGTAGAAAAATTACTTTTTATCCTAAGAGCCTACCGCATCAAATAGTCCAAGCCACTCCCAAGCAAAGGCAAAATAAGAAACCTAGGAAAAATAAATGCTTTTCTAATGCACACCCAGTAAACACTTCAATACATGCTTATATATAAATTAAGACAGAAATCTAAATAATGTCCCAGTTATTACAAACATGTTTAGCAGCTGAGTTGCCTGTCATTATACAACTAAGTTAAATTAATTACAGACTCTACTTGTGGGGTCTTCAAGCTTTACAAAAGTTCTTTGGGCTTCATCTCCCAAAATGTACATCTTTTTCATTTTGCTCCCTTCTTTTGCTCCAAACCCCCACAAGTTCACATCTTACTTCTAATCAAATACATGATATAAAAATAAAAAAAGACTCAAACCTGCAAGACAGAGTTAAACAGCAATTTATATGATAATCATATTATATTCCCAAAATTGGCCTAGCACTTAGAGTGCTAAGTGCTAGGCCCATACTTCTACCCTATTGGTCATGCCTTTTAGGGGGTTTAAGCAGCGCCTGCAAGAAAACAACGTTATGATAATCATGATTTAATTTCCCCCTCTTGGACATGGCCACCTGTACAGAAAAGCATGCATTTTTCTATACTAACCACTTAAAGGTAAGTGCCCACAACGCAGACAATTCAAAAGTTAATCACTCCACAACATCAATCACATGCGCACACAAAGAAAAATCTTAATCCTAGTATGCCTAGGGGGTTGTGCACCTAAGTGTGTGAGGCTTGTGTGGTATGTCACACTAAGAATTCTTCTAGAGTTTGGATCTAAGGAAGAAGTGTCCAACATGTAGCATTTGGGCCACATGTTGAGGGATTTTTCCTTAGCTTTTGGAGCTAAGAAAAGAGGGTAAAAATCTAACATTTAGCTTTTGAGCTAAATGTTGGAGAGCTCTCTCTAGCTTTTGGAGAGAAAGAGAGGAGAAGTCTTCTACAACTTTATGATTAGAGGAGGATTGGGGGAAAATGCAACTTTTGGGTTGCAAATTCATAAAGGTCTTTGGACACTTTGGTGTCCAAAAAGAGAGTTGCATCCTTACAACTTGAGTTGGAAGGGTGGAGAAAAAATAGGACTTTGAATCCTATGTTTGGGATGAAATTACTTGTTGATTTTGGTTCAACAAGTAAGGTAATTTGGAACAAGATTGGACAACTCAATATGAGTTAAGTGCAAGAGGGTTCCGTACAACTTTTGAGTTGTAGGAAGGGTGAAGTGAAGTGCAACTTGTAGGTTGCAAGTTAGAGGAATCTCTTTGAACGTTTGGTGTTCAAAAGAGGACGACATACATTCACTCAATTTATGCTAAGTGAATGGAGTGATTTTCTACACTTAGTTTTGTAGAAAAAGGAGGGAAAGTGAACCTTAGGGGTTACACATTCATGGGTTTCCTTGAACATTTGGTGTTCAAAGGGGAATGATCATTCTCCTAAATTTGGACTTAGGATGAAATGAGAAAACTTTCTACAATTCTTTAAGTTGTAGAAGAGAGAAGCAACAAGCAAATTTTGAATTGCATGTTGAAAGGGATTCCTTGGATATTGGGTGTCCAAGGAGGAGCATTCATTTGCTTAATTAGTGACTAAGAAAATGATGGAGACTAAGATTTGAATCTTAAATCTAAGGGATTACTTATTGGTCTTGTGTTTCAATGAGCAAACGATTTGATAAGCTTCCTATAACTTTGGAGTTGAAGGAAGAAATTGTGACTTAGAGAGTTACAAAATCTCATAGAAGGCCTTTGAATATTTGGTATCCAAAAGTGGGTGATTATTCACTTAATTTTGGGTTAAGTGAATGGAGAGGAAAGCCTAGATTTTAGGTACTAAGCCTAAGCGGGATGTTCAATTGTTAAACTTAAGTTCAAACAGTTTGAGAGAAAGAACTTAGAGTTTGGTTCGAAGTCCAATAATCCCATGTAATAGTAAATAGAAGTTTAAGAGAAGCTTCAAACTATTATACATGGAGGGAGGAAAATTGTTTGTTGGTTTTGTCTTGATAAACAAAATGTGGGTGACTTAGGATTTGCTTCTAAGACCTAGAGCCATGTAATGATACCGGTTGGAGTCTTTGGAGACTCCAAGTCGTCATTCATGGGGGAATGTGTGTTGGTGTTATGCTCCAACAAACAAGGTGGGAGAACTTGGAAGTTGGTTCCAAGTTAGAAAAAATTTATATAATGACATGTTTGAAGCTTGGGGTGCTCCAAATATCATTGCATAAGAAATGTAATTTATAGTTTTTGAACTACAAATTGAGGAAGTCATCTACCTATATAGGTTAGGCTATTGAGAAAGTCTAGATTTAAAATCCTAAGCCAAAAGAGGAAATTCTTGCATTGATCTTTGTGTCTCAAATGAAAGAAAGAGGTAACTTAGATTTTTGGTTCTAAGCTATAAGACTTTCATATAATGATATATTGGAATTTAGAGAGTTCCAAATCATTACATATGAGAAGAGAAATGCTTGTTTGCTAACTTTGTGTTGTTAGCAAAAGGAAAGAAAACTTAGGATTTGTTTCCTACAATCTTCAAGGTTCATGCAAGGGAACATTTGGAGCTTGGGAGGACTCCAAAATGTCACACATGAAAGTAATGTTTGTGGGTTAGAAGCTCCAACAAACAAAATAAGAGAGCTTGAGAGTTGGTCTCAAGCTCAAGCAATCCACATGATGGACATTTGGAACTTAGAGAGGCTCCAAAATATCACATATGGAAGTGCACCTATTTGTTGATTTTTATCTCAACAAAAGGGCGGTAACTTAGGATTTGTTCCTAAAGTCTTAATGGTTGGAAACCATGTGGTATTTTGGGGACCTTGAGAAAGCTCCAAAATGCCCAAATGAATGGGGAAGGACAAATGTTTGTTGATTTTTATATCAACAAACAAAATGCCACGAACTCAGAATTTTGGTCCTAAATCAAAAAGATTCATGCAATGAAGTGTTTGGAGCCTTGAGGTTCTCCAAACCGCTATGCATGGAGAAGGGAAGATTTTGTTAGAGAATTCCCAACAATCTTAAAAATCAATTTTTGGCATGATTTGAGAGGTTGGGTAGGGTGGACTTGCCCATATTACCCTTCTAGAAAGACAACATATGATATCATCTAAGGGACCTAAAGACATAGGATGGAATATCATTAGAAATCCTATGGATAGGCTCTAAGAATTAGTTTTCTAGAGTCTAAGGGGAGCCTAAGGGTGAAGGCTTTCGATTGTCTTTTCGAAAGTTTCACCAAGTGCCTAAGTTATGTGTTATAACTCTTAACCCATCAACTTACAAACTATACTAAACATGTCCAACAAACTTCCAATATATGATGGGGTGCAATCTATAAGCTCCTTGAAACATAGACCACCCCATCTTTGCTTTGCAAGTACCCATAAGTTTGGTGGGCATATTCATGGTTTTGCAAATTGTAGGTACAAGGATCATAGCCATTGACATAGAGCGACCATTCAAAGACAAAAACTCACATAAGCTTAATTTAATATTAAGAAATGAAATCGCATAATAAAGAGAGTTTTTGCTTTGTTTCCCTAAATTTGGAGAAGTTCAACTATGTCTTCCAATCAATCTATTGATTGTGGGATTGGAAACATGAACTAATAATGCTCATAAAAGATCCCACAACTTCATAAAAATAATTGGAATGCATATTTGAGCTTCTAGCAAATTTAGAGGGAATAGTGAATGTCATGGCGGTGCAACCCTATCACATGTACATGCTAGTTTTGTTGTAACATGCAAGTTTTAAGGGTATGTTAATGCATGCCATACTTAGGTATGAGACTTTACGCTCCTACATTTCATTCGACATTAAATGGGTCACTAAACATATGATTTGGTCGTAGGCAAGGATTCTAAACATAACATGAATGTTATTTGCATGCAAAAATAAGGACGTTGAACACAAATTCAACGCCCCATCGCCTTCCCGCCATCCTTTTAACTCTCACATGAGAGAAAATCATGAATAATCACTAGATTTCCATGATTTAAACAAGTGGACAACGGAGATAGGATTTTAGGAGAGCGAAAATTGAAGATTCTAAGGACCTAGGGTTTGGGGACGTCAACCACACAACAATTGGCCTTGGGGGACCCTAGGTTTCACTAAGTTTCAAAGGTATACCTCTCCCGAGTTGTTCTAGCGCTCCTATCCAAGTTCCGGCTCACTGTCCATGCTCCAAAGTCGCTGTCCAAGCCGCTCCGAGAGGTGGATTTGCTGTCCAAAGCACTCTGGAAAGACGTTTTCACTGTTAGAAGGCTCCCGGAAGCTGCGTGGCTGCTGTCTACACATTCCAAACAGCAGATTTTGCTGTTTAACAGTCTCCCGAAGCTGATTTCGTCGTCAAGAGGTCGCCGGAGTTGGAAGAGAAAGGAGGAGAAGCCACTGCAGCAAATGTAAAGCCTTCCTTGCGTCGGTCGAGACGGAGCCGAGGTGGTCGGGTCGCACAGGTCCGGCGAAAGAAAGAGTCGAACCTCCTGGTAGGTCTGGCCGAGGCCCTGGATGAGCTCGGACGGAACTGTCGCACGCGGGAGAGGAGCTGGAAGGGACTCCCGCACGCGGGAGGGATGCCTGCTCGTGAGGTAGTCATGGGACACGGGAGACAGTCGCTCGAATGAGCCCTGAGCGCGGAAAGGAGTTCTGCTTGGACTAGGCCTTTCGCTCTCTGGATCTCTCGCTCTCTACTGCTCTCTATCTCTCGCTCGCTCTCTGGATCGGGACGGAAACGAAAGAACGAAGGAGCCGAATGCCCCTCTCCTCTACGTCTCCCGCTCCTTCTCCACACAAAAACTCATTCGAGTAGATTTTCTGCTCGATATCCTGCTACGGCCGCAGAAATCAGGAGATTTGATGGAAAACAGAGCGGGATTTTAGAGGAAACCTAAGCCGTTTGATTCAAATCTTGACTTGGGATTTGAATTGAACCAAGGCTTGTTGAATTAGGCTAAAATTGGTTCGAATTGGACCCAATTTGAATCGATTAGAGTCGATTCGAGCCGAATTGGGTCAGATGGAGCCAATTTTACAAAATTGGATCAAATCGACGCCGAATTGTGCCGAATTGCGTCGAATTGAACTCGACGACACTTGACGGGTTATGACTTAAATTGATTTGATTTAAATTAAATTAAATTTGGTTTAATTTAATTAAATTGAGACTTAATTTGAGTAAATTTAGCCTCGGCGATGATCAATTGAGTTGATCGAGCTCGATCGAGCCTAGTCAGGCTCGATCGTGGTCGAGTCGATATGAAAATATTCGTCAACAAGCAGTAAAAATAAATTGCGGAAAATAATCAGAAAGAACACACGAGATTTATAATTGTTCGATCAAATCAGACCTACGTCCACTCCCCAGAACCTACCATTCTAAGCGTTGCACTAAACCTTTAGTGACTCTCCTTTAGCCCCCACAACTAGGCGGAGAAGCCTTTACAAAATCTCTTCCACCTCCTGGTGCGGCAGAGAACCTGAAATCTTTTTCACCCTCCTGGTGAGGCAGAGAACCTGAAATCCTTTTTCACCCTCCAGGTGAAGGCAGAGAACCTGGTCCTTTGAAACCAAAGAGAACTTCTTCCCAAAACTTCCCTCGAGACGTGCCTTGAGTCCAATGGTACTTAGGTGCGAGCTTGCCGGTGTAGCCGTGTGAAGCTTCTCCACACTCCCTCGAAAATCCCCCTTCCAAGATTTTTCTCCCTCTCAAACTCCACCCTTTCCACTCTCCCTTTCAAGCTCTCTCTCTTCATGGTTTCTCCAGAAGAAACGAAGCCTCAATGGCTGCCAAAGACTCATTTAAAGTCTTTGAAAACCCTTAAATAGAGGGCTTTGAAAACCCTTCCAAAATTGTTCAAGCGGCGAAGATCGTCCAGGAGGAGATCATCTTGTACGATTAATACAAAATAGCCACTTTAGCCAGTACGATCAGCATAGTCCTGGATGATTATTTCAGCAATTTGTACTTATCGTCCAGGTCGATCATTCGATCGTCTAGGACGATTAGTTCAAAATCAGACATTATCGTCCAGCAGATAGTTCGGGACGTCTAGGAGATTCATAATAAAACTAAAGTTTTTGTCACAGATCGTCTAGGACGATCCTGCGTTCGTACCAGCTGATATGATCGATCAATCTAACCTTAATTACCTAATTAATTTAGACATGATTGATATTAATCGTCCAGGACGATGTGGGTCGTCCAGGACTATTAGAACAAAATTCATACTTTAATCATGCCTAAATTATGTTGGCGGCTAGGGTTTTGAGATCGTAATGGATCGTCCAGGATGGTATATAAATTGTCCAGGACGATTAGTTCAATGACAAGATCGTCTTGGATGATCGAAATCGTCCAGTACGATTTATTCAAAAGTTGAACTGCTGGTTTTGACAGATCTCACTCCCCCTGAGTGTGTGTGTACTTGGTCACAAGCAAGCATACACCCTTATAGGACTTGACTCAAGAAATCAAAAAGTACATTAATGAATATTACAAAAATCATCACATCATAATCTATTCTACCCATCCTTGAGCATTGAATCTTTGTTGGATGGTGCATATTGTTCTTGAAATTTTAGTATACACAAACAAATATACATTGAAAATACTAGAAGATGAGAGTCATAATGTTTGTTATCATCAAAACAAGAACTCGTGAGCCCGAGTCATAACAATCTCTCCCTTTTTGATGATGACAAAGATTTATTGTTTGAATTTGCAAATAAAAAGTATTTTTTGCTAATCTCCTACTCACTAAGATAAGAATTTTAAAAACAAGGAGAAACATAAATTTTTTTTTTATTTAAAAAAAAACTACATGAATATAATATAAATACAACGGTACGTTCAAATACAAAATAAACTACACAAAGAAAATAAACTTCACAAATATAACAGTACATTCCCCCCCTTTAACATTATTAAAAAGAACTCGTCCCAAGGCTAACCAAGAGGGGTGGTGAATTGGATATTTAAAAACTTCTTTAACCAAAAGGAAAATCTTTTTTTCTTTCGCAGCGGAAACAAATTAAATCAATAATAAAAAGATAAATCAGAGATTTCACCCAAGCAATTAATCGCAGTAAAAATAAATTACGGAAAATAATCAGAAAGAACACACCAGATTTATAGTGGTTTGATCAAATCAGACCTACGTCCACTCCCCAGAACCTCCCGTTCCAAGCGTTGCACTAAACCTATAGTGACTCTCCTTTAGCCCCCACAGCTAGGTGGAGAAGCCCTTACAAAATCTCTTCCACCTCCCTCGGTGCGATAGAGAACCTGAAATCATTTTCTGTCACGATCCGGCCCAGTTAGCTTGTATATATGAGGCGGGAACGAAATCGGACGTTCAGATCAATCACTATTCATCTTTCATGTAAATAAAATTTTTCTAAAAAAACTTCAAGAACAAAAAGCGCCTCTAAATAATTTTTATTTCCATTCCATAGTGTTCACAATATACAAGATGGCAAACATCTAACTATTCATGCTATGCACGCCATCCAAAAGTAAAGTAAGGAACCACAACTAATAAAAGCAATAAAAGAACCTGTCACCTGTTGTTCGTCGATTGTAAGTAAACCTCGAGTGATCCGCCATCACTTATGAAAAGGTTCTCCTGAAAATTTTTCAAAGCTAGGGAGTGAGTTACGCTCAGTAATTGACAACTATACCTAAAGTTCATGTACATATAAAAAAAATAACTTGTAGGATTATATAACTTTTGCTAATGAACGGCTTAATGTATGTCTTGAAGTAGGTACTAAGTTGACTATGAGCTTAACATGAAATATGCTTGCTTAACATGAGATATGCTTTCATATGCTTATCTTTCTAGTCATATTATATACATCCGTCCCGGAGTATCGAATTGTACTAATCAGGTACACATCATTAATGGTCATATCATTTTCATTTCGTTCCATATTGTCTCAAAGGCCGTCTTTGCTCAAAGAGCCACATATTGGTACTCCGCGATCAACAATTATAAGCTATGCATTTCATATATGGTACACACTTCATAGGAATGATAGATTTAAGCATGAAAATACAAAAATGCTCATGATTTCATATGAACTGCTAAGGAGTTTTCTAACATATAATTTAAAACTATTAAGTAACAATTGAGCGTGAACAAGACATTGACTTTGAGCATAAAATTTCTATCTTCTTTGCAAATAATAACATAAAACAATGTATATATGTATATATAACGAAATGAACACGTTCCCTAGCATGTAGAGTCACTTACCCCCAAGCTTTTCTTTGCAAAATTTTCCGCACAAATCCTCACCACCTTTCCTTATTCCAACCTAAGGGAAAAGAGATTTTCAATTACTTTTACAAGCATTTAAATCTCCAACATTTTTAATTTTATTTAAAAATAAATATTATTTTCGGATTTATCAAAAGTCCCAAAATTTTGGACTTTCAATATTTGATATTTTCATCACTAAAGCTTATCAAAACATTCCCTTCATCTAATTAGTAAATCATATTAAGTAATTTTCAGATTAATATTTTATAAAAATTAGGAAAAATATTTTTCTCTCAAATTTCTCAATTAGAGGCTTCTCTAAGCCCTTAGGAACATACTTAGAGAACATGCAACCTACAAAAACTAAGTCTGGAAAAACCCTAAACTTTCCCAAATTTTTACACTCAAAATTGCTTAAAGAAAAATTACATTTTTTATATCAAAATCCTTCCCTCAAGTTCTTCTAGCAATTTCCATAAAAAAAATCATAAAAAGAGAAACCCTAATTTTCGGATTTAATGTTTTCTTCAAAAATTTTAGCATATTGGATAGGAAATCATAGACCTAAACAAACCCTAAAGATTTTCTAAAGAAATTTCTAAAAAAATCAAACCCTAAAATTTTTTTCTATGAAAATCTCAAGAAAACTTTCATATCCTTTAAGAAGAACTTACCTCAAGTCTCCCCATACGCTTTTCCTAAAGTCTCTTGCCAGAAACTCGCCGGAATCCCGCCGGAGAGACCAAGCCGATGCCGTTTCTGCCCTTCTCCCGTCGCCTCTCTTTGTTCGGCCGAGAAAACAAAACATGGGACCGAATATTTCGGTCCCTTTGGCTGACGAGGGCTTAAGGAAAATGGGCAAAAGAAAAATTATGCATGTGCCCTTATCCCATAATATTTCTATTATCATATGAAAGGGTAAAATGGGTAAAACAAGCAAAATGTTACTTAAAGCACTTCGGCGAATTTTAATTCCCAAACCATGCGAAATTAACTACAAGTTCTTTATACCGTTTTGATCGAAATTTTGTGACAAATTTAATAAAATTTATTTCGTCGAATTCCGACGACATCAAAATTTCACTTAAGTTCATCGTGGCGCATCGATATGCGTGCGACGCACTCAAATGACGAATTCCGTGTTTTATAATCCTCCCTTGCTAATAAAAATTTCGTCCACGAAATTAAAAGAAAGGAAAAACAAACAATCATACCTTACTCAAAGAGATGTGGATAGCACTTCCTCATTTCTAACTCTTTCTCCCACGTGGCATTCTTTTTCAATCCATGCTTCCATAATACTTTCACGAACGGTATCTTCCTGCTACTAAGTTGCTTCATAGTGACCTCCAGAATACGATCCGGTTCTTCAACATATGTAAGATCTGGTTGTAAGTCCACATCTTCCGATATGATCTTAGAAGGATCATTCGATATATACTTCCTCAGTGAAGAAACATGAAACACATTGTGGACAGCATATGTAGTGGGTAAGGCTTATCTGTAAGCCACCTTCCCAATCCTTTCCATTATCTCAAAAAGACCAATGTAGCGGGGACTAAGTTTGTCAACCTTGTCAAAAAAAATGTACACCCTTCATCGGCCTAATTTTTATGAAAACAGTCTCCCACACTGAATTCTACAAAGCGGTGCTTAGCATCATAATACTTCTTCTGTCTATCTTGAATTGCTAGTAATCTGTCCTTGATCAATTTGATTTTGCTTGTGGCATCATCAACAAGATCTGATTCAATTACCTTCCACTCACCTGTCTCTACCCAACAAATAGGTGTTCTGCATTTCCTTCCGTTGAGGGCTTCATAAGGCGCCATTCCTATGCTGGCTTGGAAAATATTGTTATAGGAAAACTCTATCAAAGGGATATGAGATTCTCAACCTCCACCAAAATCAAGAATACACAATCTCAATAAGTCTTCAAGAGTTTGAATAGTCCTCTTAGTTTGTCCATCAGTCTGAGGATGGAAGGCTGTACTGAATGTCAATCTAGTGCCCATATAGCCTCTTGTACTTTCCTCCAAAGTCTAGAAGTAAATCTACCATCTCGGTCAGATACTATGGACTTAGGCACGCCGTGCAATCGTACAATCTCAGCCACATACAACGTTGCGAGCTTCTCAACTGAATCAGTCAATCAAATAGGCAAAAAGTGAGCAGACTTTGTAAGCCTATCAATGACAACCTAAATAGCATCATGACCCTGTCGTGATCGAGGTAACCCTGACACGAAATCTATAGCGATATCATCCCACTTCCACTCTAGAATCGGTAAAGGTTGAAGTAATCCACTTGGCCTTTGATGTTCAGGCTTTACCAACTGACATGCAGTGCACTTAGCAACAAAATCAGCTACACTCCTCTTCATTCCGGGCCACCAAAATAGACCCTTAAGGTCTTGATACATATTATTACTACCAGGGTGAATAATATAAGCAGAGTAATGAGCTTCAGATAGAACATCATTCCTCAAATCATCAACATTTGGTACACAGACCTTGCCTTTATACCAAAGGATGTTGTCCTCATCAAGAATAAAATCCTCTTAATGCCCAGCCTTTACTAACTGTATAATTTTCACAAAATCTGGATCTTTTCATAAAACTTTAGCTATCTTACTTTTCAAATAAGCTTGCACAGTCAACTGACTCAACCATCCTATATTTCCAGATGTAGGAAGTATCACTGATAACTCCAACCTATCCATCTCTTCAATCAGCTTCCCTTATTGAGTTAGCAAATTATTTAACTTCGTAGGCAGTTTTCTACTCAAAGCATAAGCAACAGTATTAGCTCTGCCCGGATGATACTGAATGTTCAAATCATAGCAATTGAGCAATTCCATCCATCTCCTCTGCCACAAGTTCAGCTCTTTCTAAGAAAATATACTTTAGATTCTGGTGATCAGTGAACACTTCACAATGTACACCATATAAGTAGTGTCTCCAAATCTTCAAGGCAAAGACTACAGCAGCAAGCTCCAAATCATAGGTTGGGTAGTTCTTCTCATGACTCTTCAATTGCCTAGAAGCATAGGCAACTACTCTCCCATGTTACATCAAGACACAATCCAAACCCTTCAACGACGCATCGCTGAAAATCTGAAATCCCTCAGTACCTGAAGGAATCGTAAGAATCGGTGCTGTCATCAAACGAGTCTTTAACTCTTGAAAGGCTTCCTCACACTAACTGCTCCACTCAAATTTAACGGCCTTCCGAGTCAATCTACTCAAAGGTGCAGCAATTTTGGAAAATCCCTCTACAAACCTTCTGTAGTAGCTAGCCAACTCAAGGAAACTCCGTATCTCGGTCATTGTCATAGGTCTTGGCCATTTAGCTATAGCCTGTACCTTATGCTGGTCAACAAAAATACCATCTCCACTAATGATATGACCTAGAAAAGTCACCTTCTTCAGCCAAAACTCGCATTTAGAGAACTTGACAAACAATTCATTGCCTCTTAGAGTTTGCAACACTGCTTGGAGATGATTGGCTTGATGCTCTTCATCACAAGAATAGATAAGAATGTCATCTATGAAGACAATTTCAAACCTATCTAGCATTGGCTTGAAGACCCGATTCATCAGATCCATAAAAGCAGCTGGGACATTTGTTAGCCCAAAAGGTAACACAATAAACTCATAGTGTCCATACGTTGAGCTAAATGCTGTCTTCGGGATGTCTTCCTCCTTAATTCTCAACTGATAATAACCTGAGCTTAGGTCAATCTTGGAAAAGATTGTGGCTCCCACTAGCTGATCAAACAAGTCATCAATCCTCGGTAAGGGATACTTGTTCTTAATGGTAAGCTTGTTCAACTCCCTATAGTTGATACAGAGTCGCATGCTACCATCCTTCTTCTTTACAAAGAGAACTGGTGCTCCCCAAGGTGAAGTGCTAGGGCGAATAAATCCCTTCTCCAACAATTCTTGCAATTGAGACTTCAACTCCTGAAGTTCCTTAACCGCCATATGATAAGGTGCTTTTGAAATAGGCTCAGCACCAGGTACAAGATCGATTGAGAAATCAATTTTTCTAATAGGAGGCATTCCAGGTAAGACTTTAGGAAACACATCAGGAAAGTCTCTTACCCCGGCAATCTCCTTTAGTTCTAACACTTATTTGGAAGTGTCCCTTACATGAGCTAGAAAACTTGGGTACCCCTTCAAAATTAAACTACAAGCCTTCATAGAAGAGATGATCATAGAAGATACACCTCGATCGCCCTGGAAAACAAGTTTCTCTTCTCCAAGAAACTTTATCTTCACCACCTTTTTATTGCAGTCTATGGAGATGAACTGATTTGACATCCAATCAATCCCTAAAATCACATTAAACTCCAGCAGGGGTAAAACTATCAACACAACATCAAACTGCTCGCAAATAGTGAGAAAAGTGGAAAGTCATACTAGACCCATCCGATAACAGAACTGACAATGTAGTAGGCATAGTGCAAACATCCAATGCATGCTTCTTAATGAACTCTTGACTAATGAATGAATGTGATACTCCAGTTTTGAAAAGTACTTTACTAGGGAAATATTTGACATGAATAATACTTGTAATCACATCAGGAGATTCCTTGGCTTCTTGTTGTGTAATGGCATAAACCCTTGGTTGCACAACAGGTCTCGTAACCCGATGACTAGGCATTGAAACAGAAGCAGTAGACTCTTGAGCTCTCGGTCTACCAATAGTAGAATGTCTCCCAGTACTCTGCTGAGGTGGAGGAGCACTAGATCTCCCCTCCCTTGGACCCTTTCGGCAGTTCCTAGCCACATGCCCAGGCTGATGGAAAAAAAGCAAACATTGGAGCCCAATAAACATTCACCTGTATCCATTTTGCCACACTTGTCACAAGTTCTGGCACTTGAAGAACTCCCACTACTATTAGTTATGATCTTCTTTACACTAGAACCTCCAGAATGAGTCTAGAAGCTCCTGGTCTTCTCAAAGCCCTTCCTCTTCTGTTGGAAATCTCTTCTCTTCTGAACATTTTGAAAATCAATTTCTATTCTCCTTGCTTTTTCCACCAATACTGCATAATCATCAAAGTTAAAGGGAATCAATGGCTGACGTATAACATCGCGAAGTCCTGATAAGAACTTTTGGCACTTGTCCTCAGTAGTAGCAATAATCTGAGAGGCATAGCGGGACAGTGTGGTAAGCTCAGCTTCGTACTGCATGACTGTCCGATCACCTTGCACCAATCGCATGAATCTCTCCTACATCTGACTCCTCGTAGAAGGAGGCACGAACCAATCTCTGAAGACTTTCACAAAGTCCTCCCATAAGATCTGGGAAGTTGTTCTACCACCAAACTTCTTCAATGATTGTCCTCTCTACCATCTCTCGGCCTCCCCATCCAGAGCAAAGGTGGCTAAGGTTACCCTCCGATCAACAGGACATTGTATATCCTCCAGTATCTTTTCAATCCTCAAAAGCTAATTTTCAGCATCTATTGGCTCTCCTACTCCTGTAAAGAGAGGTGGTCGCATGTCTTGGAAAATCTTCATATACTTATCTACCAATGGCTCTCTCCTGGAACTAGACTGGGCTGTTCCTGTGAATGCTGAATCAAGCGCGTGACAGCCGCCATCATCTGGTTGAAAGTATCCATGGTAGTGCTACTACCATCAGCAGGTTGAGCTACAGAGGGTACTGTTGGAACTTCTCTACCAACTGGATCATTATGCCCATCAGTATTGCCATCAGTGGCATTGGGTTCCTGATCCATTGCCCTAAACCAATTAAAAGAAAACCAATTCAATAATCATCACATCATCACACAATCTTAAAATGTCTAAGACTCATGTGTAGGACGCATAAATCAGCCTAATGGCACTTTATACAGATTCAAATCCTAAACTTGGGCTCTGATACCATTCTTGTCACGATCCGGCCCGGTTAGCTCATATATACGACGCGGGAACAAAATCGGACGTTCAGATCAATCACTATTCATCTTTCATGTAAATAAAATTTTTCTAAAAAAACTTAAAGAACAAAAAGCGCCTTTAAATAATTTTTATTTCCATTCCATAGAGTGTTCACAATATACAAGATGACAAACTTTTAACTATTCATGCTATGCACGCCATCCAAAAGTAAAGTAAGAAACCACAACTAATAAAAGCAATAAAAAAACCTGTCACCCGTTGCTCGATGATTGTAAGTAAACCTCGGGTGATCCGCCATCACTTATGAGAAGGTTCTCCTGAAAATTTCCCAAAGCTAGGGAGTGAGTTACGCTCAGTAATTGACAACTACAGCTAAAGTTCATGTACATATAAAAGAAAATAACTTGTAGGATTATATAACATTTGCTAATGAACGGCTTAATGCATGTCTTGAAATAGGTACTAAGTTGACTATGAGCTTAACATGAAATATGCTTGCTTAACATGAGATATGCTTTTATATGCTTATCTTTCTATTCATATTATATACATCCATCCCGGAGTAATGAATTGTACTAATCAGGTACATATCATTATTGGTCATATCATTTTCATTTCGTTCCATATTGCCTCAAAGGCCGTCTTTGCTCAAAGAGCCACATATTGGTACTCCACGATCAACAATCACAAGCTTTGCATTTCATATATGGTACACACTTCATAGGTATGATAGATTTAAGCATGAAAATACGAAAATGCTCATGATTTCATATGAACTACTAATGAGTTTTCTAACATATAATTTAAAACCATTAAGTAACAATTGAGCGTGAACATGGCATATTGACTTTGAGCATAAAATTTCTATCTTCTTTGCAAATAATAATATAAAGCAATGTATATATGTATATATAACGAAATGAACACGTTCCCTAGCATGTACAGTCACTTACCCTCAAGCTTTTCTTTGCAAAATTTCTCGTACAAATCCTCACCACCTTTCCTTATTCCAACCTAAGGGAGAAGAGATTTTCAATTACTTTTACAAGCATTTAAATCTCCAACATTTTTAATTTTATTTTAAAATAAATATTATTTTCGGATTTATCAAAAGTCCCAAAATTTTGGACTTTCAATATTTGATATTTTCATCACTAAAGCATGTCAAAATATTCCCTTCATCTAATTAGTAAATTATATTAAGTAATTTTTGGATTAATATTTTATAAAAATTAGGAAATATATTTTTCTCTCAAATTTCTCAATTAGAGACTTTCCTAAACCGTTAGAAACATACTTAGAGAACATGCAACCTACAAAAACTAAGTTTGGAAAAACCCTAAACTTTCCTAAATTTTTACACTCAAAATTGCTTAAAGAAAAATTACATTTTTTATACCAAAATCCTTCCCTCAAGTTATTCTAGCAATTTCCATATAAAAAAATCATAAAAAGATAAACCCTAATTTTCGGATTTAATGTTTTCTTCAAAAATTTTAACATGTTGGATAGGAAATCATAGACCTAAACAAACCCTAAAGATTTTCTAAAGAAATTTCTAAAAAAATCAAACCCTAAAATTTTTTTCTATGAAATATCTCAAGAAAACTTTCATATCCTTTAAGAAGAACTTACCTCAAGTCTCCCCCTACGCTTTTCCTAAAGTCTCTCGCCAGAAACTCGCCGGAATCTCGCCGGAGAGACCAAGACAACGCCGTTTCTCCCCTTTTCCCTTCGCCTCTCTTCGTTCGGCCGAGAAAACAAATTCGGTCCCTTTGGCTGATGAGGGCTTAAGGAAAATGGGCAAAGAAAAAATTACGCATGTGCCCTTATCCCATAATATTTCTATTATCTTATGAAAGGGTAAAATGGGTAAAACAAGCCAAATGTTACTTAAAGCACTTCGGCGAATTTCAATTCTCAAATCGTGCGAAATTAACTACAAGTTTTTTATACCGTTTCAATCGAAATTTCGTGACGAATTTAATAAAATTTATTTTGTCGAATTCTGACGACCTCAAAATTTCACTTAAGTTCGTCGCGACGCATCGATATGCGTGCGACGCACTCAAATGACAAATTCCAGGTTTTAGATTTCACCCTCCTGGTGAGGGAGAGAACCTGAAATCCTTTTTCACCATTCTGGTGAAGGCAGAGAACCTGGTCCTTTGACACCAAAGAAAACTTTTTCCCAAAACTTCCCTCGAGACGAGCCTTGAATCCGATGGTACTTTGGTACGAGCTTGCCGTAGCAACCGTGTGAAGCTTCTCCACACTCCCTCAAAAATTCCCCTTCCATGGTTCTTCTCTCTCTCAAACTCCGCCCTTTCCACTCTCCCTTTCAAACTCTCTCTCTCTCTCTCTCTTCAAGTTTTTTCTAGAAGAAACAAAGCCTCAATGGCTACCAAAGACTCATTCAAAGTTTTTGACAACCCTTAAATAGAGGGCTTTGAAAACCATTCCAAAACTGTTCTGGCGATGAAGATCGTCTAGGACGATCCTTAGATCATTTTGTACGATCAGTACAAAATAGTTACTTTAGCCAGTACTCTCATCATAGTCCTGGACGATTATTTCAGTAATTTATACTTATCGTCCAGGCCGATCATTCGATCGTCCGGGACGATCAGTTCAAAATCAGACATTATCGTCCAGCAGATAGTTTGGAACGTCCAAGAGATTCAGAAGAAAACTAAGGTTTTTGTCACAGAACGTCCAGGACGATCCTGCGATAGTCCTGGCTCATATGATCGATCAATCTAACCTTAATTATTTTCCTTAATTACTTGATTTATTTAGGCATGATTGATATTGATCGTCCAGGACGATGTGGATCGTCCAAGACGATTAGAACAAAATCTAGATTTTTAAATCATGCATAAATTATGTTGGCGGCTAGGGTTTTGAGATCGTAATGGATCGTCCAGGATGATATATAAATCGTCCAGGACGATTAGTTCAATGAGAAGATCGTCATGGACGATCAAAATCATCCAGTACGATTTATTCAAAAGTTGAACTGCTGGTTTTGACAGATCTCTCCCCCTGAGTGTGTGTGTACATGGTCACAAGCAAGCATACACCCTTACAAGACTTACCTCAAGAAATCAAAAAGTACATCAATGAATATTACAAAAATCATCACATCATAACCTGTTCTTCCCATCCTTGAGCCTTGAATCTTTGTTGGATGGTGCATGTTGTTCCTGAAATATTAGTATACACACAAACAAATATACATTGCAAATATTGAAAGATGTGAGCCATAATATTTGTTATCATCAAAACAATAACTCGTGAGCCCGAGTCGCAACACAAACAATTGCCATATATTTATTGAACATTTGCATATGTCTATTGTTTACTTTAAAGGGTGCCTGGTGTAAATTTTTTATTTTTAATATTTATTTCATTTAAATTTTTTTGATTTTATGATTATTAGATGGTAGGATTATTAGTTTAGATTTAAGTCTTCAATAGTTTTATAAATAGGAATATCAATTTTTGTAATTTGATTATCTATATATTATTAATGAAATTTTAATAAAAAAATCTTTTCCCTCTTACATTCCCCATCCTCTCTCTCTCTCTCTCTCTCTCTCTCTCTCTCTCTCTCTCTCTCTCTCTGCCCCTTACGCCATTATGGTTCTGCCTCCAAGATTATACAAAAATAGGAACTCTTTTCCTATCATATTACTCTGTTCATGAGTAATTCATCCATGAAAATTCTCTGCTAGTGGGAATTCCCTAGGTGTGCTATCAATTTCATTCATTAACTGAGACTCTGACTCTCTCTCTCTCTCTCTCTTTTTCTCTCTCTATTCAGTCCTCTCACTTCCAGAGGGTAGAATTCAAGTATGAGAAGTTATAATCAAACTCAAATTTAAAAGGAAGCAGAAGGATGAAAATCAAGGATGAGATCCACATCAAACTTTTATCTATTTGGTATTAGATCAGTCCTCTTCTACAACAGTTGATATCAAAATCATGTTTCTTAAATGGGTAATTGCATCAAAACCATAGCCAACTTGCTTTTCCCTGTCCATCCCGCACTAGCCCTGCCACTGTATTCCAAAAGTAGAAACAACCAAACTCGTAACCTTAACCAGAACTCTAAGGTTAAGCTATATGAAGTCCTTCTACCATGGGATTTTTTTAATACAATGAAGCATGTTAACTGTGAAAGATGCATTGATTATTCTTGGAAAATAGAACAATTAAATTCACCTAGACTCAATTATCAAAGTCTATCATGATATTTATCAGTTTCATAAGCATGTGTTAAAAACAGTATTATGTATATATTTAGAGATGCTATCTCATCAATATGACATGTTGCAATGCGTCATATTACAATGTGTTCATGATTGCAATAATTTGTATTATAATCCTAACTATATCAATCATTCCAGTCATCATTAGTCTCATAAATATTGTAAATAGAAGAATGGCAAAAGCTTCATTGATTTTTCCTACATGCAAGGGAAATTTATACATAGAGTTCCCTAGATTATATTAGGAATCTCTATGATTTTAGGAAGAATATTAATGAAAAAATTACACATCGAACATCCTGTTGTCCGCTTGTAATCATGTCTATTTCTATTGAATCCATGTGCTGCCTGCTTGCTAATCCGCAGGACTCTTACGTTCCATTCTTGTTGCCAACCAGCCACACTATGGGACACCTTATTCCTTTTATGCTATTGCAAGCTTACCAATATACAGTTGATATCAATCATTTTTTCTACAATTGTCCGCAATCTTGTTGGATTCGTGGGATGCCAGCTTTGAGCCATCCAATCCCTGCATTTTTCAACTCTCTCGTAAATTAGTTGGTAGTGTTTACCATTCCTGACTTGTCTAAAGTATTTTTTGAATGTGGGGTTGCAAATTCCTTAGAGAATATTTCGGCAAGCTAACATCCTTTTAGGTCATAAGGACTGCAAATTAACCGACTCTTCAATTTTTTTATGAAAGGTATATCTACCTCCACATATTAAGTTTGGTTATATTGTATGGGGTCACTGGCCGATTTGTAGTGGGGGACTTGGGGGCACTGCCCCACTAGCTCTTTTTTTTTTTTTTTAATAATTGGCTGGCCAATGAACGATCAATTACTAGCTAGAAACTTTCCTCTGATAGTCGCTAAATCTGATAAAAATAGCTAACCTGATAATGAAAGAATGAATAGATTGTTAGACCTATTAATTATATCCCTAGGCTAACCAAGAGGGGGGTGAATTGGTATTTTAAAAACTTACTCTTGAAATTTGAAAATTTTGAACACCAATTTTAAACAAATCGTACAGTACGAACTAGGATTGTACTGTACGAACATAGTTAATTTTCAATGCTTTTTCAACCACAGAAAAATGAAATACAGTGCACTAAGAAAAAGCAGTAAGTAAAAAGTAGAATAGAGAACACCAGAATTTATAGTGGTTCGGTCAAACACGACCTACATCCACTCTCTAGAGACTCCTCTAGGTATTGCACTATATCAAAGTGACTTTCCACAGCAAGGCGGAGAAGCCTTTACAAACTCTCTTCCACCAAATCCCGGTGCGGCAGAGAATCAATGTCACGACCCGGCCCTGTTAGCTCGCAAGTGCAAGGCGGGAATAGAGGTTGGACGGGAAAAAAAACAAGTTATCATAGCATAACATTAAATCATCCAACAAAAAATAACATCTTTACTATAAGAAAATGAAAGAGCCACTAATGCAAATCCAAATAAAATTTTCATTTCTCATTCATCTTCAAAAGAAACATATACATAAAAAGTTCTTCCATAAGAGATGATCCAAAATAAATCTAACTCTCTCAAAATCTATACACACAATCATCTATCAACAAAATAATAAAACTCAAAAGAACCTACTGGCCGTCGTCTCCCTACGACGGTAAGTGCGCGGTGGTTGGTCTGCCATCTATCCTTTCCTAGATCCTCCTGAAAAGTGTTCCCACAATGAGGGTGAGTCATAAACTCAATAAGTGCGAATGGAATTTAAATGAATTTAGAGCCAATAAAATGACTATAACATGCTTTAGTATTTTAACAAAAGAATCATTAACAAATATCAACTTGCTCAAAGAGATACATGCCTTTTCCTCAACCTTCAAGTTCTTATTCCTTTCATAACATTTCCATTTTTTCTTAAACATTTTGCTTCGCATGATAGTCTCAAATGTATATAGCATGAATATGAAATATTCATAATAGTTTAATATGTAAATATAACACCCATCTCAAGAGTACCACTTATACTGATCAGATACATAAAATTTGGCCATTTCCTTTACCATTGGTTCATAGGAACCATCCTTTACCATGGCTCATAAGAGCCTCCTTTACCATGGCTCATAAGAGCCTCCTTTACCATGTGATACTCCCGCATCAATATGCACATACACTTATTACATATATAACTATAAGATATGCTTTATGTAAACCATTCATAAACTAATCAAGTGTATGTTTCCTTAGGGATATGCATGCTTGATATGCTTATGTGTGCTTTTACATGTAAAGAGGAAAGACATGTATAGTAAGAGTAAAGAAATGAGCATGGGATTCATTCATGAGTTGCACATTTGCATAAAGAGAACCTTTGCATTTGCTTCAAGTGTCCATAAACTTACAAGGGAACATGAGCCATAAAAGTTTCATAATAAGCATAAAAGAATTTGTCATTTCAATGTAATTGCAATAAAAGAAAAATTGTCTAAATTTTATAAGAATATCCATTCCACCTACCTCAATTCATGCACCTTTTTCTTTGTCCGATCAAATTCTTTCCCTCCACACGATTAATATTTAAAAGAGACATACAAAGAAAAGCATAAGTAACTAATCCCTGTACAAAATCCTAAACACTAATTCTAAATTAATAAAAGGGTTCTTTCTAATGTCATGACTACGCTTTCAAGTTAAACCCCTCCACCATTTATGATATCTCTCATTCACATTCTCTCTAAGTTAGGGTTTAGTCAAAAACTCTTAGGTTTTAAGCATGCCACACCTCTCCTTATGCTAAAAACATAAATAAAATATCATCAATTTTTGGAATTTATTAAATCAAAAATTAGGAAATCTTGTATTTTAAATAAAATCCATAAATTAGCCTCTAAAATCCCCCCCCCCAAATACTAATAAAAATCATAGGGATCAAAAATTTCTTAATTAGGGAAATACCCTAAATTTCAAAACTCAAAACTTTCATCATTCTTATAATATTCTTCAATTAGAAGCTTTCTGATGGCATTAGGAATTATTCTTAAGAAGACATTTCCAAAGAAAATCCATTTTAAGTAAAACCCTAAATTTCACCAACTCAAAATATTCTAAATAAAATCACATTCTTAGCATAAAAATATCTCCTAATCATTCCATAACAATCTCCCATTAAAATTCTTAAAGAAAATCAAAGTTTTCTCAAACCCTAGTTTTCATTTCTTAGGGAAAACTCAAGGGAAGGAGGAAACTCAATCAAAACACATACCTTAACCTTTCCTTGGATTTCCCTACGTTTTCCTCCATGATCGGCCGTCGGAAACCCGCCGCCCGTAGCTCCCGTCGCCGCTCCTACCCGCGCCCTCTCCCTCTTCTCCGCTCGGTTCGGTCGCAAGAAGCAAATGGGGACCGAAATATTTCGGTCCCCTAATAAGGGTGGGGTTCTCATAAAGCTAGCACAATGACCTCAAAGCCCTCACTTAAACATCCTCTCTATTCAAAAAGCATTAAGAACAAAATTGTCATTTAGAACTTTCCAAAAATTTTAAATGTCAAAATACTCAAAATTTGATATGAGTTCTATACATTAAAACGATCAGAATTTTGCACTCTATTTTTTAAAATTATTCCCGTCGAAATCCGACAACCTTGAATTTTTAACTTAAAACTTGTCACGGCGCTTTGAAAAGCGTGCGAGGTCTAAAACGGCATTTTTCGGGTTTTACAATCAACGTCCTTTTTCACCCTCCTAGTGAAGGCAGAGAACCGACCTCCTTTCACACCCTCCTGGTGTAGGCAGAGAACCTTCACACGTTCTTTCACACCCTCCTGGTGTAGGCAGAGAACCTTCACACGTCCTTTCACGCCCTCCTGGTGTAGGCAGAGAACCTCCCTCTTTCAAAGATATTCTCTCAAGAGTCCTCAAAGAGATAGGGAAGAGGCTTGAAGCAACCACAATGAAATCCTCATAATTGGATAGCCTTGTGATTCCCAAACACTCTCCCTTAACACTCTCCTTTCCACTCCCTATAGAAAAAACGAAGAAGACTTCTTTTCAAAGTCAGTTTTAGGACCCTTATATTCAAAGGATAAGAAAAATCGTCCAAAAACTGAATTTCTCAAGTTTTACTAAGTCAGATCGTCCCGTACGATTGACAATCGTACGGTACAAATAGTTTAAAAAATGAACCATTCGTCATGTACGAGCCAGTACGAACCCCAAGTCAGAGGCGTTCGTACCGACGGTTCGACCCGTACGAACCAGTCGTACGAACAAATTTAAAGCTGTTCGTCCAAATGTTTCATCCTGTACGATCTCTTATATGAACCCAATAGAGCCGTTCGTACCAGGGATTTGTCCCGGACGATTGTCTGTACGAACCTAACAGAGCCGTTCGTCCCAGCCTTTCGTCTCGGACGATAATCTGTACGAACCTAATAGTGCCGTTCGTCCTAGCATTTCGTCTCGGACGAACTAGTTGTACGAACCGTCCAGAGCCGTTCGTCCCGTACGAACTGGTTGTACGAACCGTCCAGAGCCGTTCGTCCAAACCGTTCGTCCTGTACGAACTATTTTACGAACCCGCCAGAGCTGTTCGTACCAATATTTCATCCCGGATGATGTGATGTACGAAGCCGACAGAGTCGTTCGTCCCTCAAATCCTCTAGTACGAACCATGTTCGTACTGTACGAAATGGACTTAGAAATATTTCCAGATTGACAGGTTCCTTATGGAGGCCAGATTATACAGATCGTCCAGTACGATGACGTATCGTACTGTACGATCAGTTTTAAAAATTTTTCACTCCCCAGTGTGTGTGTGCACAGTTATCCAATTTACAATTACACTCTCTCAGACTCAAGAAAAATAAATTAATAAAAAAAATGCAGACTTCACTCACCTCACACTAGGCTTGTAGAAAAATGAACTTGAAGTCTTCTGTAGTCTGGAGTGTAATATTTCTTGAAAAACATGTTAGTACACACAAGAAAAAAACATTTTCCAGGAGAACAAACACACAAAACTGTAGGATTCTGTAATCATCAAAAACTCACTTGATTATACAGATTTAACATGCAACGCTCTCAACAATCTCCCCTTTTTTGATGATGACAAAAAAAATATTGTTTGAGATAAGCAATAATACACAGTGTCTCCTAAAGCTCCCCTAAGTAAGTACTCCCCTTAAATGAGTGTTCTATTGGACAAAAGGGATGGAATTAAGATCTTTAGAGGAATGTCTAAATCTCGATCTACCTAAACTACAAGCACACACAACAAATACACACATACAAACAAGCACATAATACACAACAACACACACATACACAATAAAAGATTACATTACATACATTACATAAATCAAACATTACAATACAATCAAACAAGGATGCCTCCCCCTTTTGACAACAACAAAAAGTGGTGTTTCAAATAAATCATATTAGTTGATGATATTAGTAAGATAAAGAAGTCAATAGAAGATCAGAAGCAAAAAGTAAGAACTCAAAAGTATTTAAAAGTACGGAATAACAAGAAAAAAAGAAGTTGATCTATAACATTAAAGAAGATAAATTGCTTAACAATAACATGTTGCAAAAATAATGAAAGAAAATTACTAATTTTCTAAGGCAAAAGTGAGTATTATTGATTAGTGTAAATAGGAACTTGATAAAGGAAAGACAAATTGGCGACATTGCGCATCTTTTCAATTAGCAGGGCACCTTTGGTGCATTTTGTACTTGTGGGCTAATTTTGTGCCTCTTTTTCAATTGGCGAACATTGTGCATCTTTTTGAATTTGTGGCACACTTTGTGCATCTTTTCCAATTTTTAGACTTCCTTTGTGCCTTGTTAAAGTAGGTCTTTCCAAAATCATTTCTTACTGACAGTAATCCAACAATAAAACATTTTGAAATAGAAAAAGAGTAAAGAAAGGGTTATGAATTCTACAACAGCCAAGCTAAGAAATGTATGTCTTAGAAAATATAGATAGATCTCCTAGTCTAAATCCAGTTAGAAGGTGATGTACACATTTTTGAGTAATTGAATTATGCATAGAGATTTCCATTGAACCAATATATCGTACAATACAAAATGGGATCGTACAGTACGAACTGAATTACTTTGAAAATATCAATCAACTTCTAAGAAATATTTTCAAGTCAAACTCACAAGCACACATAATATAACACGAATTATAGAAACAAAAATTTTTTTTTTATTATAAAAAACAACACATAAATACAACTACAACAACGTTTGAATTAAACAAGCAAAGGAAAAACAAAACTTCATTTCAAGCATAGAAAGAGATACACCAAAAGATCACAAACATCTAGCAATCTGAGGGACCCTGATCAGGAGGAGGCTGAGGATTGAAAGCAGTAAAGTAACAATTGATCGTGGCAATATTTGTATTCATATAACCGATCTGGCCACGAACCCAACCCATGTCCTCCTGATAGCGTGCATTCTGCTCTGTCATCTCAGTATGAAGCTGACCAATAAGAGTGTCCAATTGGTCAAATCGCTGAACCATTTGTTGATAGAAGTTCTGATCAGGTCCAGGTCTAGGTGCAGGTGCAGGAGCAGGAGCAGGCTCTCCTTCTTCCTCAGAATCATTCCCATACTCCTCTCTCCCAAAGAGTGAGCGAAAAGAAGCATCAGCAAAATAGATAGGCAAATCAGTAGGTCCGTCAGGGTGAAACAAATTATACTTCTTTTCTAAGATGAAGGAAATCACATGTCCTAGAGCAATATTCTTCTTCCTTTTGACACCGGGCTAGGCAATGTCAGTAAGATTATACAGGTAGTCCATGATTAGTTGAGCTTCATCGATAGGTTGTCCAGTCATGATAAGATAAGTAACAGTTGAGTGAAGGGGAGTCAAATTGACTCGATCTCCCCCTTTTGGAATTATGGAGGTCCTAAGAACATGTTGGATAATTCTTAAATTTTGGTTCAGGGTATCGACTCTAGGTAGGTGACTTGGTTGCCTAATACCCCTCAAAACTTGATTTACGTCAGACCAATCAAAATTGGATCTAGATGTCATAGTGTGCTCTAATCCCTTGAGTTCTAAGATGAAGATAAGTCCCTAAATCCTCCTTGGTAATCTCTACTCTTTGTTGGAACACAAAGGATGTGATCCTTGTGTGATCCTTATTCATTTTCACGTTTGCAAAGAAAACATAAAAAAAAATCTTTATTGAAAGATTGAATGAGAGTTAGGAGAAAGGACAACTGAGTAGAGTCAAAAAATGGCATTACTGCAAAATGGATATTTTGTTGCAGTAAAATATGGGAGGGAGTGACTTTGGTGGTCTAAAATTTAAAGAAAGCTTCCTCATTCTCTGCGGACAGAAAATTGTCATCCCAATCTTGACGAGATGATGATCCCCTAGCTTGTCCTGCTCTCATTCCGCTTCCCGACATCTCTAATTTACGATCTGGAGGGTTTAGAATGGAAGTAAAAATGAATGAAAACGACCCTCCCTAATAAAGAAAATTTGACACATCGTACTATACGAAATAGGTTCGTCTGGGACGAAATACATTTCGTCCAGGATGAATTTAGTTTCGTATGGACGAATGGAAACATTCAAAAATAAAATGGCTTTTTGTAACATACCCTTCCCAAGACGTCCTTTCGTACTAGCTTTTTGACTAAACGATCGTACAGATGATGACGTGTTCGTCCGGGACGATCAGAAAATGAATGGTCATCTAGAAATGGTTGGGTTCGTCCACATGATGGACTGACACCTGGATCGTACAGATGAATGGAATTTGTTCGGGACGATCAGAACAATAATGATCGTTCAGTCGACGGTTGGGTTCGTCCTTATCCAACTTTGACAACGTGGATCATACAGACGAAGGAGAATTTCGTCCGAGACGATCACCAATAATAACTGACACTAACCGTAATCATATTCTCAACACTCAAAATGCACTGTACTTATCGTACAGTACGATTGTGGATCGTACAGTATGAACACATTAAAACATCACAGTTTCACATGCCCATCTTTACATTCTCATGCATACGCTACAGAATTCATATTGTACGAACTAATTTCGTACAGTACGAACAAACCAGAACTCATCACATTAAGTTTTCACAGAAAAATACAAGTCAACACAAGCACAATTTGAAAAACAAACAAACATATTACACTTGATACTACTAGAAATAAACAAAGACAACAAACCATACAAAAAAAAAAGCTTGCAGAAATTCTAATTATGCATTAGGATCAATAACACCTAGCCTTCTCCTTAGGATACTAAAAGTGTCAAAAGCTAGAGGTTTAGTGAAAATATTTGCAAGTTGATCCTTAGTAGCAACATGATGTAGTTCAATTTCTCCTTTTGCTACATGATCTCTTATAAAATGATGCCTTATATCAATATGCTTGGTTCTAACATGTTGAATTGAATTCTTTGAAATGCATATGGAACTAGTGTTATCACAAAAGATTGGAATTGTGCAAAATGAAAATCCTAAGTCAACCAATTATTGTTTTAACCAAAGCACCTGTGCAACACAACTCCCTAAGGCAATATATTCTGCTTCAGCTGTAGATAGTGCTACTGAATTTTGTTTCCTATTAGACCAAGACACTAAAGAATTTTCAATGAATTGACAAGTTCCAGAGGTACTTTTCCGATCAACCCTACAGCCTGCAAAATCTGAATCTGAATATCCAATTATTTCAAATGAAGAGCTATGCTTTGGATACCAAATCCCTAAGCTCTGAGTTCCTAGAAGATATCTCAATATCCTTTTCACTGTTGTCAAATGTGATTCATTTGGATCAGATTGAAATCTAGCATATAAGCAAGCACTAAACATAATGTCTAGTCTGCTAGCTGTCAAGTAAAGCAATGATCCAATTATTCCTCTAAACTTTTTTTTATCAACAGATTTTTCCTTAAGATCCTTATCCATCTGTACTGAGAAAGTCATGGGTGTTGTAACAGGTTTAGCATTATCTATTTCATACTTCTTGAGGATGTCCTTAACATACTTAGACTGACTAAGAAAAGTTCCTTCCTCATTTTGTTTTATGCTAAAACCAAGAAAATAACTCAAATCACCCATCAAACTCATCTCAAATTCACTACTCCTGAATCATTCATTTTGTTTTTGAATACTCACTTAGTTTCAACTACACTTTGATCCTTTGGCCTTTCAATCAACTCTCAAACATCATTTCTTTTAAATTGATTCAATTCTTCTTGCATGGCCAAAATCCAAAATTCATCCAAAAGTGCTTGATCAATATTAGTGGGTTCAATCATTGAAATAAAAGCTGAATGATTCACCTCTTTCCTCAAACCATGCCTAGTCTTAACTCCTTCACTTTGGTCTCCTAAAATCAACTCTTTAGGATGACTCTTGGGATAATTCAATTCTCTAGGCAAGCTCTTCTCCTCTTGAATTTCAACCCTATCTTCCACTTTTATATTTTCAAGTCCTTGGGTTGATTCTACAACATCATCTTCCTCCAACCTAGACCCTCTACTATTATCAGATTCATCAAAAACAACAGGAGTGGACTCCTCAACTACCAATGTCCTTCAATTGAAAACTCTATATGATTTTACAATACTTGAATATGTTAGAAAAATTCCTTCATCAGATTTATGATCAAATTTTCCTAAGAGAGTTTTACCATTATTGTGTATGAACACTTTACATACAAAAATGTGTAGGTATGAAAGGTTGGGGATCCTATCTTTAAGAAGTTCATAGGGTGTCTTGTTTAATTTTGATCGAATGTTCACCCTATTCAATACATAACATGCGGTGCTAACTGCTTCAGCCCAAAAATATCTTGGAAGTGGATACTCTGCCAATATGGCTCTTTCAGTTTCAACAAATGTCATGTTCTTTCTCTCAACTACTCCATTCTGTTGAAGTGTCCTAAAAGTTGAGAAGTTATGATCTATTCCATGAGTTTTGTAAAAATCATTAAACATTTCATTTTCAAATTCTCGCCCATGATTACTTTGGATTGTTACAATTTCAAAACCTAGTTTTCTCTGAATCCAAGTGGCAAAATCTCTAAACTTCTCAAATGATTCACTCTTATGATACAAGAATCTAATCCACGTTAATCTTGAGTAATCATCCACAATTACATACCCAAACCTCTTTCCTCCTAGACTTAAGGCACTAACAGATCCAAATAAATCCATGTGTAGAATTTCTAAGGGCTTGCTAGTTCTAACTTCCTTAATTAAACTAAAAGAGGATCTGACTTGTTTTCCTAATTGACATGCATCACACAAGTGGTCTTTTGTAAAGTTGTGGGCTCCGAAAATTCGGCCTCGGCCTCTGCTCGCTCTTCTTATTCGGCGAGGGAGTTTTAACGAACTAAGTTCCGAGGTAAATTTTGGAAGGCAGATGGGTTTGTAGATAAGACACTACCCAGAGATTTCGCCCTCATTTTGTGAGGACTTTATGATCTGAGTTCTGGTTTCCTATAGGCGCAAGCCCCTATAGTTAATTACCCCTCCCGATCACGAGAGAAAACTTTTGATTAAGGCTAGTCATCGATCAGATACGTAGAAATACGTGTTATCTGGCATATAGTAGCAGCATAGGTATGGAATGATTGGAGATTTGGAAATTTGGGCAGATTTTAAAGGATTTGATTTTTAAAATAGAAATTGCACCATCTAGCACTTAAAGCGGATGGTGGGGGAATGGATGATGGACCCGATCAAGATCCCATGGTTCCGTCGTCCCGGGCCATCGTGGTCCCTGGTCTACTTAGTCAGAGGAGGTAGTCGACCCAACCTGACAGAAGGATCCTTGTCGGCAGCCATGGGTTGCTTCGTCCAAGGAGACCTTGTAGACCTGGGTTGGATGTTGTCTAAGGGGACAAATTTGAATCCACCTTAGCTTACAGAGGGCTTTGTTCCCTATCGATCATATCCTATTGATTCATATCTCAAGGATTTGATGCCAATAAGGAGCGTATTTAGCTCTGGCCATAACCGAGATATCGTGGTGCCATTTGGCGGCGAAACCACGCGGTTCAGAGGGCCCCGGGTCGTCGTAACCGTTTATCCTGCGGTGCCATTTGGCGGCAAAACCGCCGATTAGAGGACACGTACCACGTCCTTACTGGCAAAAGATTGTTTGAGAATGGATCCTAGTGATATTTTCGACTAGGCATTAGCTCTTTGTGAGCTAGAGTTTATTTGAATTTATCCGCCTCGACAAACTGTTGCGGAGGGCGGATGATTTTGCTTTAAGTGTTTATGGTGGGTAAATTGTAACAACCTAAAATTTTAAATAAATTTAAAATGGGAAATCTAAATTTTAGTTTGAACTGAGCGCTGTGGTGTTGAGCTTGTGTATGTGGCAGCACTGGCTTGTAAGCACAACAGTGCCAAAAGTTTCCACCACGATATTGAAGGCTCTATTATATAGTAATTTTAAATTTAGTATACAACACTGCGATGCTGGCGTTACAATGGTATGCACTAAAATAAATTTTTATACATATTAAAATCCATTTTACTCCAATCACTCATGTATCCTCACCCACCAACTCCAACTTACTATGGAAGGGAGAAGGGAAGGAGGAAAGAGGAAAGAAGAAAGAAAAAGTTTTCATTTTGATCTTCGATCCATTTCACCGCTTTGTAAAATTTTTTCAGATTTTGGTATGTTAATTTGGAGACTATTTGAACTCCGATTTCAACAAACCTATAGTTGAACTGAACGTCTCAAAAATACGAACCCGACGACACCAAATTTGATTCAATCAGAGCTCAAATGAGTCCAAATCAAGAACTTGAAGCACATTTGGAAGGTTCAATCCATAATTTGGATTACTAAACATTTTTTAAACATGACATGGTTATAGTCGAATCGAGCAGCTCAACAAACTAATCTAATGATCCCAAGATTATCAAACTCTGATATCATTAAGACAGTCAAATGTCTGGTAAACGGTCCATGAAAGAGGGATTCAACATCGGCTGTCTATTCAAATAACTCCCAATTTACAATTGATTTTCCTCCTATTTACTGGTCATGCCACTCCCAGAAAACTATAAATCAACACTTTATTTCTCATGAGAAGGGGACCCAAGCAAGGGGGAGGAAAGAAGGGACCCAAGCAAGAAGAGAGGGAAGAGAAGGAAGAGTCTTATTTCCACCAGACTCCTCCTCGATCACCACTAGACTTCAACCTGGCCATCTACTGACACTAAACTTTCACCCATCTACTGATGAAAGTCAATTTTTTTCCTGACCACCAACTGACGCCGGATTTTCTCCCAGCCACCAACTAACTCCAGTCTTTGGTCGGTCGCTAGATTTTTACCTAAAGTCAAACTTCCATCCGTCGCCATATTTCTACTCGACGACGAACTTTCACCAGTCACTAGACTTTTATCCATCACCGGAATTCCACCAAACGACGGACTTCAACTTGTCGTTGGATTTTGACCTAACGCTGGACATCCGCCCATCACCGGACATCAAATCATCTCTGAACTTCTACCCGTCGCTGAACTTTCATTAGAATTCTACTTGATGAAAAACTTTTGCCCGTCTCCAGATATCTGCCCAACGCAGCACTTTTGTCGGACTTCTACCCGACACAAAACTTTCACCCATCGTCAGATTTTTGTCCATTTTTGTACTTGTACCCGACATCGAATTTCTGCCCGTCGCCAGAGTTTTTTCCATTGTTGGACTTCGACCTGAAGTCGGACTTCCACCCGTCTCTGGACTTTTACCAGTCGTCGGACTTCTATTTGGCACTGGACATCTGTCCGTTGCCAGACTTCTACCTGACGCCAGACGTTTACCCTCATTAGACTTTTACCAGTCACCAAACTTTCGTCAGACTTCTACCCGATACAAGACTTCTGCCTGCATCAGATTTCTGCCCGATGTTGGACTTCTGTCGGTCAGAGGTCCTTCTATTCTCCATCTCCCACCTACTATGATCTTTTTAGCCTCTATCGCTAGACAACGATCCTTCCGACCTCCGTCGCCTGTCGACTACGTTCCTTCTTATTGTTTGAATAGTTGCTATTTGAATGAGTTATATTTATGCAACTTATGTAGTTTTGATGATTCCAAACATTATTGTTCAAATGTATAGTTATCTCCTAACAATTTCAGAAGATTTGCACTTGCTCTTGTGTGTACTAACATTTCAGGAAAATCAGACTCCAGACTACGAAAACTTCAATTCAAATTCAACATGAGATATTTTGTTTAATTGATGTTTGTCTTTTCTTTGAATTAATTTTGAAAGGGAGTGATTGTAATTGAGTGAATAAAATCTCACACACATACACACAAATAAGGAGATCTTGAAATTCTAAACTGATCGTACAGGACGATATTTATCGTACTGGACGATCTGTCAGTTATCTCCTATAGAGCACTTGGAACGAATAGGAACTTGCTTTGAAAAATTTTTCTAAGTCCTATTCGTCCAGGACGAAATTTATCATCGTCCCAGGCGATGGGTTCACTGCAACATTTTCGTCCAGACGAATTTTACCATCGTACGAGGCGACCAGTGCTCTGGAAAATTTTCGTCCAGACGAAAATAAATATCGTACAGGACGATCAGTTCTCTGGAAATTTTTCGTTCAGACGAAAACAAATTATCGTCCGAGGCGATTAGTTCTCTGGAAAATTTTCGTCCAGACGAAAATAAATATCGTACAGGACGATCAGTTCTCTGGAAATTTTTCGTTCAGACGAAAACAAATTATCGTCCGCGGCGATTAGTTCTCTGGAAAATTTTCGTCCAGACGAAATAAATAATCGTCCAGGACGATCGGCTCTCTGGAAAATTTTCGTCCAGACGATCACATTTTCGTTCAAACGATCAACCGACTTAGAACAGTTTTCAGCAGTTTCTAGAACCGACCTTGTAATAACCGTTCGTACTGGACGAACCATGTTTGTACAGGATGATCAGCTGTACGAAGTCAGTTCGTACACATATACAAATTGGGTCGTTTCAGATCGTTTAAGTAAAATCGTCCAGGACGATCCAGAATCGTACCGGACGATCCACTGCGTACAGAATTGAAAATTTGCAGTTTTTGGGCGGTTTCACTTGTCTTTTCTATAAATAGTCCAAATTAGACTGCCACCCAATCTTTTTGTCATTTGATCTTCGTGCCTCTTGGGAGAATAGCTAAGGAGAGAGTGGAAGAGAGCATTCAAAGGAGGATTCCTACCACTGGAGCGAGAAGGCTTCACTTGGATTGCTAAGGTAAGAGTCTCTACTTGTGAAATTGGATTTCTTCACTCTTTTTCTTTCTTCCTTCTAGATTCTTGTGAGAAGATCTGTCAAGAAGATCCGGTTCTCTGCCGACACTTGGAGAGTGTGAACAGCCGAAGGGTTCTCTGCCCACACTAGGAGAGTGTGAAAGGACGAAGGTTCTCTGCCTACACTTGGAGGGTGTGAAAGGACGACGGTTCTCTGCCCACACTAGGAGAGTGTGAAAGGACGAAGGTTCTCTGCCTACACTTGGAGGGTGTGAAAGGACGACGGTTCTCTGCCAACACTGGGTTTTGTGTAAAAGGACGGACGGTTCTCTGCCGCACCGGGGAGTGGTGAAAAGAGTGTGTTGTAAGGGCTTCTCCGCCTTGCTGTGGGTGCAAAAGGAGAGTCACTATTGGTATTAGTGCAATACTCAGAGGGCGCCTCTGAGGAGTGGATGTAGGTCTGGTTATAGACCGAACCACTATAAATCTGGTGTCATTTACTTTACAGCTTCGTTTCCGCACTTTAAATTTCAGTTTTAACAACTCTGTGGTTGAAAAACATTTTTCTACTAACCTTAAAAGAAAATTTTATTTCGGTTCAACTTTAACATTAAGAGAGTTTAAAATTTTTTAAAAACTACCAATTCACCCCCCCTCTTGGTAGCCTTGGGACATTTACTTAGGCTTAACAACCTAATTACTGGACTCAACAGTTAACTCTATCACCAGTCAACATCACAACTCCATTTTGACTAAGAACACAACTAGTAGGCAAAAATTTAATATGATAACCTTTATCGCACAGTTGACTTATTCTCAACAGATTGTGTTTTAAACCATCTACTAACAGAACATTTTCAATCACAAAATTTTTAGAGTTTCCAATCATACCTATACCTACCACTCTCTTGGTGGTATTGTGTCTAAGTGTAACCTTGCCTCAATTCCTGGCTTCCAGCGTTATGAATTGACTTGCATCTCCAGTCATATGCTTTGTACATCCGCTATCCAGGTACCAAGTGCTCTCACGAGGTCTTCTGTGAGAGTGTTCCTACAAAATGATTAAATGTTAGTCTTGGAAACCCAAATAAGTTTGGGTTCTCCTTTTGGCAATTTTAAACCAAATGCATGTGTGATATGCTGTGATTTATGCATCTTGGGTCTCCACACTAAATTTGTTCTACTTATATGTGTGCAAGTGTGGGAAATGTATCCTAACGCTCCACAAGTGAAACATCTCGCTCCAGGAAAAGGATTTCTTAATCTATATGAGTTATAAGTTCTCTTCCTAGATGATGAACTTGTTTTCTTTTGTTTAGACCTATAGTATTGTTCAAGTGTAGGTAACGGTCTATTTTCTTCAATAGCTTTCATCACAAGTTCTAGATATGAGTTTCTATTTTCCAACATTGAAATTTCCATTCTCATATCCTTCTCTCTATGTTCTGATTCTTCCAATAATTCCTTACATTCATTTTCAAGTTCAGTGTTTGATGATTTTAAAAGATTATGTTGTTTGTTTAAATCATCAAACTCATCCAACAAAGTCATGTGGTTGCTACAAATCAATGCATGATCATTCCTAAGGATCTCAAATTCATTTTGCAATTCTAGGTAATCCATATTAAGCTTAGCATGCAGTTTCTTGAGCTTTCTATATGCAGAATGAATGCGTTCAAAAAACTTTAAATAACTCTTCATAACTTAAGTCACATACCTCTTCCTGATCCAAATGATCAATATTGTCAGCCATTAAGCACAGATTTGTGACTTCCTCTTCAGGTGCTGTTTCTGAGGAATCTGAAGCTGAGTCAGCCCAAAATGCACGCTGTAGTCTCTTCTTGCCCCTTTTTTCCTTGAGTTTCTCCTCGGCTTTCTCCTTGCTAGGATTGGCTTTGAGATTGGGGCAATCATTCTTTATGTGCCCTGGCTTCCTCAATTCATAGCAAATAACATCATTAGAAGCCTTGCATTTTATGGAACTTACCTTTATTCCACTATTGGCATCTCCTCTGCTTTCTTTTTAGGAAATTTCTAAATTTCCTTGTCATCAAGGAAATGTCCTCCTCATCCTCAGGAACTAACTGATCACTGTTGGTCCCATCCACCTTCAAAGTAATGTTTTTCTCCTTCCGCTTGTCACCTGCATCAATCTGTGTTTGAGTCACAGATTGCTCGTAAGAATTTAGTGATCCAAGAAGATTGTCAATAGAAAAGACATTTTAAGTCTTTCGATTCAGTTATAACAGTTATCTTTGCATCGTAAGCAGTAGGTAAGCAACGAAGAATTTTGTTTACTTTCTCTGCATTCATTAATTCCCTACCTAAGGCATGCAATGAAGTGGCTATATGTGTAAAGCGTGTGTACATGTCTTAGATTGATTCATTCGGTTTCATGCAAAATAGTTCATAGTCATGCAAAAGAATATTCAACCTAGTTTGCTTCACTTCCTTTGTACCTTCATAAGTAATACAAAGCCTATTCCAATTTTTTTTTCCTAATTTACAAGTAGACACACGCATGTAGTCTTCCGATTTCAATGCACAAAAGAAACTATTCAAACACTTAGCATTCAATTGAGTTAAATCCCATTCTTCTATAGTCCATTCAGTAAAAAGTGTTTGAACTCTAATCTCTTCTGCAATTCTATGGGGTTTAGTATAGCCTTTCTGTGCTAACATCCACATGTGATAATCAAGAGATTGTAGAAATGTAGACATACGAGTTTTCCAAAAATCAAATGGGATATTGTCAAATAAAGGTAGCCTAGTGATTTAGTAACCTTCTAAAGTGTTCCGGTTTCCAAAATTAGCCATGATCGAAATTCAAATAGTAGTTTAAATAGTAATTTTCAAAACAGGCTCTGATACCACTTGAAAGAGTGAATAGGTTGTAATACCTATTAATTATATCTCTAGACTAACCAAGAGGGGGTGAATTGGTATTTTAAAAACTTACTCTTGAAATTTGGAAATTTTGAACACAAATTATAAACAAATGGTATAGTACGAACTAGGATCGTACTGTACGAACAGAGTTAATTTTCAATGCTTCAACCACAGAAAAATTAAATACAGTGCAGTAAGTAAAAACTAGAATAGAGAACACCAGAATTTATAGTGGTTCGGTCAAACACAACCTACATCCACTCCCTAGAGACTCTTTCTCTAGGTATTGCACTATATCAAAGTGACTCTCGTTTAGCCCCCACAGCAAGGCGGAGAAGCCTTTACAAACTCTCTTCCACCAAATCCTGGTGCGGCGGAGAACCAACGTCCTTTTTCACCCACCTGGTGAAGGCAGAGAACCTACCTCCTTTCACACCCTCCTGGTGTAGGAAGAGAACCTTCACACGTCCTTTCACACCCTCCTGGTGTAGGCAGAGAACCTCGCTCCTTGAAAGGTCTTCTCTCAAGAGTCCTCAAAGAGACAGGGAAGAGACTTGAAGCACCCACAATGGAATCCTCACAATTGGAAAGCCTTGTGATTCCCAAACACTCTCCTTTCCACTCCCTAGAGAACAATGAAGAAGACTTCTTTTCAAAGTCAGTTTTAGGACCCTTATATTCAAAGGACAAGAAAAACCGTCCAAAAATTGAATTTCTCAAGTTTTAAGAAGTTAGATCATCCCGTACGATCGAAAAATTTTACGGTACGAATTGTTTAAAAAATGAACCATTCGTCCTGTACGAGCCAGTACGAACCCCAAGTCAGAGCCGTTCGTACCGACGGTTCGTCCCATATGAACCAGTCGTACGAATGCAATTAAAGTTGTTCTTCCCAATGTTTCGTCCCGTAGGATCTCTTGTACGAACCCAACAGAGCCGTTTGTCCCGGACGATTATTTGTACGAACCTAACAGAGCCGTTTGTCCCAGCCTTTCATCTCGGACGATAGTCTGTACAAACCTAACAGAGTTGTTCGTCCTTGCATTTCGTCTCGGACGAACTGGTTGTATGAATCATCCAGAGCCGTTCGTCCAGACCATTCGTCCCGTACGAACTGGTTGTACGAACCGTCCAGAGTCGTTCGTCCAAACCGTTTGTCCCGTACGAACTATTTTACGAACCCGCCAGAGTCGTTCGTACCAATATTTCGTCTCGTACGATGTGATGTACGAAGCCGACAGAGCATTTCGTTCCTCAAATCCTCCGGTATGATCCATGTTCGTACTGTACGAACTGGACTTAGAAAAATTTCCTGATCGACAGGTTCCTTATGGAGGCCAGATTATACAGATCGTCCCGTATGATGACTTATCGTACTGTACGATCAGTTTTAAAAATTTTGCACTCCCCTAGTGTGTGTGCACAATTATCCAATTTACAATCAGACTCTCTCAGACTCAAGAAAAATAAATAAATAAAAAAAATGCAAACTTCACTCACACTAAGCTTGTAGAAAAATGAACTTGAAGTCTTCTGTAGTCTGGAGTGTAATATTTCCTGAAAAATATGTTAGTACACACAAAAAGAAACATTTTCCAATATAGACTAGGAGAACAAGCACACAAAACAATAGGATACTATAATCATAAAAAACTCACTGGATTATACAGATTTAATATGTAATGCTCTCAACAGATAAGGTTTAATTATTTTGTAATTACAACATTGTTATTTTTAAGTGAATTTTTGACATGGAACAAAGACTTAATTGTAAAACACTGGTCAAATTATTCTAGCTGCCTGTGCATTATTCATGCTTGTTTACAAACAAAAACAACAACAAAATCAAGTCTTTATCCCACTACTTAGGGTCGGCTACATAAATTCTTATTCTCCTTTGTGTCCTTTTAAGACTCAAATTCTCATTTAGATATAATAAAAAAAGGTAGTTTCTAATATTTTCTAACCAAGTCTTTTGAGGTCTACCTCTACCTTTGTTAACATAGGTTAAATCTAATACATCTATTTGAAAAGATGTTTTCAAATTAAAAGTAAAATATTTGTAATATAATGATGATTAAAATTTTAAGATTAATAAATGTAAACAATAAGGATTATTAATGTGTGAATAATTTTGTCAACATAAACAAGCATGAAATAAAATTTTCAAACCAACTAATATTGATGCAAGGATTGATTTTAAAAAATATCATACATGAGAATAAAATCAATTTTGCATTCAACACTAATCATGAAAGAGAAAAGATGATTCAAAAGTATCTTATTTAATGTAAAAACATGAAAAATATAAAGCTTACTTTGATCAATTACAACCTCTGAAAAGATGAAGATGATGAAAGAAAATAACTACTTAATCTCCCAAATAAATTCCTTGAGAAGATTTTGCAAAGAGAACGTGCCTTAGGAATTTTCTGAGAGAGGAGAAAATTTTGCAGGAGAGAAAATTGACTTGGGATTTTTGCAAGAGGGGTGAGTTTGCTAAAGATAATTTCTTGCAAGAGAGAAGATAGAGAGCACAATTCAGCCAAGAGAGAGTTTTGGAGGGATTTTGATCAATTTGCTATTTTGAAATATATAATTATTTCCAAACTTCAAAATTCGACCCAATATATTTTTGGGAATAATTTCAAATCACTATTAGTGATAAAATCAATTATATTGATGTACTGCACAAAATCTTGATGTAACAAATAGTGCTCCCACTACTTAATGCATATGAATGATAGTATATAGCTCTTGCTCTTATAGAGGCCTTTTTTGTCATGGTACGCTAAGTTCCTTGCAAATAATTGTGTGGGTCAATCTTCTTGTGAGAGAACAACATCGATACTAAAGTTTGAGGCATCTTTAATAATTTTACTAAGTGATAATAGGTAACATGAAAGTTTACTAATCAAGAGAATTGATTTAAGAACTAGAGAGCTAGTGATGTTGATGGTCCCAATACTAGTTACCTATCACTACAAGAAAATCACCCAAATTCAGTAGTTTTTTCCGACGGTTCTGGTGAAAAAATCGGTGGTATTTGAATATACCGGCGGCTTTGCGGTGGGTGGGGAACCGCCGGAATAAATGGCATAGGAAACTATTTTCCGGCGGTTTGTACCAACGGCTTAATTAGCCGACGGATTTCCGGCGGCCCATACCGCCGGTTATTCCACAGCTTTGTACCCGCGGTGCTCTGACCAATGTACCGTTGGTCAGGTTACTGATGGGGTCCCGGTGGTCGTTCAACGATGTCGTAACGGCGGTCTAAACCGCCGGGCTTTCAACGGACAACCGCCGGCCACCGTCGGGTAACCGCTGGCATAATACCGGCGGTTTAACGAAGTTACCGGCGACTTTTTATAATCCGTCTGCTATCGTAGTTTCCGACGGCCAAACCGCTGGGTGGCTGGCCGAAACCTGTAGCTCCTGCAAAAAAAAATTGACAACCTCCCCTCTATATGGAGGAGGTTCACCCTACATTCTAAAACCTGCACAAAATACAATATATAACAAGATTTGGGCAACACGCCGCTATATTCAATCAACTATCACAATTATATACATAATCACAACCAAATAAAACATTAAATATAAACAAAATTAATATGTTCAACCATAAAACATAAGTTCACAAGTTCAGAATTTCACAAATCCATAAAGTTACAATAAACATAAGTCACTAGTTCAGAAATTCACAAAGTCACAATTCTACTCCTCAGTTGTATCCTCGTTGTCTTGAGATGTTCGTCGCTGCTCTTCCTCTTGCTTCCTCTGATTTTCAACTCTATAGGATTGCAGCTTTGCTTGCATTTCATTTTGAACCCTTCTCATTTCTTCAATCTCTCTAGTCAATGCTGCAACCCTCTGACTCACAGTTTCTTCAGCTCCAGTACTTTGATCATAAAATGCTGAGGTGGATGAACTGCCCTTATACGCATAGCCCTGTAAACCCAAGCCATATATCACCCGCTTCTGTCTTCCACCAACAACATCAGACCAAGTATGATACTTAGAAGTGTGGGCTGATCCTGAAGATGATCCCTCGCTAGTGGATTGGCAGCTTTCTCGAGCTCGTACAAAATCATCCTGCGAGAATACAGCCATAAAATATATTGTAAATTGATATTACAATTAGTTTTATTTATTTACGCACATGAGCCTTCTTAGCCTTTTCATCAACCCACTGATGATCAGCTTGATGTTGATGAGTTCCTGTATGCAACTCCAGCGGTGTTGGCTCTCGACCAAGGTACGCTTTCTGAAAATTTAAGATATAGTTATAATAACATAAATATATTTAATAAACTAATTTAAAACTCTTACCAGTCGTCGCCAATGTTCCGTATGAGGTACCGATCCACCAGTATGAAGAGAGCTTCCTAAACCACCACAGTCAGAGGCTCTGCTCTGCTTATTCTGATCTCTCATTTTTACAAACTCAGGGGTCGCTTAAGCACTAGTCAAATCAGCTCAAACGTCCTCTCCAATCCAATTAGGATGCTGCCCGGACTTTCTAATGTCCGTGAACATGTCCCTGAGACGGGTTGCTCCTCTCCTCTCAAAATTTATTCTGATTCTTGTGCTGTGCTCAGGCAACCACATAAGTTCTTTCTATAAATATTTAGGCAATAATAAAAAGATTAGTACAAATTAAATCACATATTTAAAATCGTACATAAAAAAAATATACCTGAAATTCTCCAAACCATATATCTCTAACCGGCTTTGGGATCTTCTTTCAGGATAAGTAAGGAGTATCATATTTATTCTTTATAATATCCCAGATCATATGTATAGGTGACCTAAGGATTAAAGCTACAGATTACTTTTTTTTTTTTCAATAATATGTAATATATCAAAATACAAACAAATTAACATTATAAACATAACTTACTTATCGCCCTCAGGCTCAATGTATTGACGCTTATCTATTACAACTGTATGATCGCTAGCGCCAACCTCTGGTGGTCTAGATGGTCCACCCTGTTCATGCTGCACCGGATAGGGATAGTAATATGGGTAGGTGTAAGGAGGGCGATGACCAGTGGATGGACCTGCTGCCTGTAATGATGGTGGAGGGTAATATGGATAGAATGGAGAGGCATGTGTCTGATCTAGAGAGGGGTAGTGAGGACTCGTCGAGGGAGGAGGGAAGTGGCCAGGAAGTATGGAGGTATATCTGCAGGTGGATCTGAAGGTCCCTGACCCTGCTCACTCGGGGACTGCTGTTGTCCCCTAGGTGGTGGTGTAGGTACAACAGCAGGTGGAACTGAAGGTCCCTCACCTTCATCAGGCTATGAGGCTCTACTAGCGGGAGTAACAGTAAACTTCTTCAGCCGGAACTTTGAGGCATATGATTTCCGAGGAGGATCAGTCATCTGCATTAAAAGAAATAATTAGTAAAGCATTATAATATATAAAAAATACAAATAAAAGAAGCAATTAATAAAGCAGTTACTGAATTATAAAGAAGAGTTAATAAAGCAGTTTATGAATTATAAAAGTAGTTAATAAAGAAGTTAATGAATTACAAAAAGCAGTTAAGAAAGCGGTTAATGAATTACAAAAAAGTAGTTAAGAAAGAAGTTAATAAATACAAGTTGAAAATTAACAATTTCATTTCTTAGAATTCAAAAAATACTATTTAAAATATTACAAAATAGTAAAATTTTACAATTCTAAATTACAAAAACTACTCAGAATCATCAAAACTATTTTCATTGCTCTCAAGGGTATATTCACTTTCATCCTCGTTCTCATCTTCGCCTGAACTAGTTGAACTATTCACATTTTCTAATTCCATTTTAATACTAGAGTTTGTAGTTGGCATCTCCTCAATTTCAACAGGCCTACAACTTTACATCGCATCCTCTTGATGTGTAGTTGCTACAATGTATTGTTGATCAATTATTCCCCGTGCTTTTGTTTTTATGACAGCTAGCCAATCTTGTTTGCCTCTACGACCACTGGGATATTTGCTGAAATAAATTTGAAGAGCTTGACTTGCTAATACAAATGGAACAAACTTCCCGTATCTTCTACTATGTTTTATATCTACTAAACCATACGTAGGATGAACCCTTGTGCCTTTATTCTGTACTGGATCATACCATTGACAGTTGAATAAGCATACAAAATTCGCATCTTCGCCTGGGTATTCCAAGTCAAGAACCTCATTCAGAATACCATAATAATCACACTCATCTTCTTCATGAGTGTTCCCTCTAATACATACTCCACAATTTTCATTTTTTTTTCACTCCACGACTTAATATGAAATCTGAACCCATTCACTATATATATTAGCCAAGTTTTTACTTTTCGCATTGGACCCCATGCTAGTGCTTGCAAATCTTTATCGAAACATTTATTATCATGGTTTTGTACCTAGAAACATTTTCAAATATTAGTATATTTTATAATAAATAAGATTTAAATTTTTAAAATTGATGTGTTCACATATGATCTGAACCAAGTTGGAAATTCATTTGCAACAGCTTGCTCAATATGCATTGAATCTATCAAAGACAAATTGCTTATGAAATACCTGGTAACAAATAATACTTTAGTATTTCAATAAACATTACTCATTATTAACATTATGCAAGAACTTACTCTAAGATTGACTCAACTTCTTCACAGTTCAGTAACACATACAAATTAGTTGTATTTATTTCTAAATCGTTGAGAAATCTTTCACATTTTCCACTGGGCTTTCCTTGCCTTCTAAATATTGATAATGCAGCATGTGATTGTTTTTCTACATCGAAATCCAAATTACGACCAATCTTTGTTCTTGTACTCCTTACATGAGGCTCAAAGTAGTATGAGCAAAAGTGAGTTGTTTCTTGAGACAAATATGCTTCACATATTGATCCTTCTAGTCGTGCTTTATTCTTAACATATTTTTTCAACTTGTTCAAATATCTATTAAACAATTACAATCACCAAGTTAATAAAAATATGTTCACTAACTCTAGCTTCGTATTATTCTTATTATTATGAAGACTTAATAATAATCTGAAATCATTTACTTTTCGAAAGGATACATCCAACGATATTGTACAGGTCCACCAACTCTAGCTTTGTAAGATAGATAGAGTGGAAGATGTTCTATAGAATCAAAACAACCGGTGAGGAAGAACGGGCTAGGTCGAAGGTTGGCGAGGTCGGGAGCTTAGTTTTGTTTGGGTTGGAAGGTTGCGACTCCTGTAGATCACATGACAGGGAGGAGGTAGGTTAGGGGGTTCGGCTGGGCCGATTAGATGCAGGAAGCTTTGAATGGAGAAGCTTGGATGGATGGATTGGTCGACTGGAGGGTTATGGACTTTTGCTAAAGGAGGAGGCATGGGAAAGAGAAGAAGAACAAAGCGTCTATGCGTGTAATCGGGAAGAAGAAGAGAGCTGGAGCGGGGTTTGCGAATCTAACGGGAGAAGCAAAATGGGAGGAGGTTTCGGCTCTGAGGTTTGTGCTTGGGAATGAGGAAGAGAGGGCAAGCCGTTTCTACTACTTGTGGGAGCTTTTCATCAAAGAAGAAGCTGAGAGGCTTCTGTCTCGTTTTAATAATGCTAATGAGGGCAGGATTTCTACACGCGGGAATGGACTAAAGCTGCGTCTAATTGCAGAGCCGCAACATCATTACTGCAACAGGTGACGTGCATGTATGGTTCATTCTCTCCTTTTTTGTTATTTTTTTGTTATCCTATTATAGAGGTCAACAAGATGGTCCCATATTTAATTTTAAAAATTTCCAATTCAAATATGCCTCGAGATTCATGCCATATCAAGGTGATTTTTGGTGATGTATCCGTCCTAGCTCCTAAGATCCCGAGGAAGAACCATGTTTCATTTCAGCATCTTGGAATAAAATACTTAATGGTAAATAATTTTTTAATTGCTAATATCTTATTTAAGAAAAGAGATTAGCATCTCATTACTTATAAAACTAGATACAGTAAAATTCGAATTGATTATTTTCTTATAAGAAAATTAGATCGTTTAGATTGTAAATATTATAAAGTTATCCGAGTGAAAATTTATGTACCCAAGATCGAGTATTAGTTTTGGACTTTAAGATAAAATGACATAAAATAAAAAATAAAGTAAAACGATATTCTACGATTAGATGGAGGCATTTAAAGAATATTAACAAAAATATATTTGAGAGTAAAATTTTAGATCTTAAGATTTTGTCTGTGCATAAGGATGCTAATGTTATGTGGGAAAAAATAGTTATTGATATTAAGAATATTGTAAAAGATGTGCTTCAAGTATCAAAGGGTAAAGCTCCTAATAATAAAAATAGTTGGTGGTGGAATCCAATTGTGCAAGAAAAAATAAAAAATAAGAAAATTTATTATAAAAATTAGTTTAAATATAAAAATGTTGATAATTGGGATAGATATAAAGAGGCACGTAAGGAATCTAGGAAAGCAATATGCGATGCAAAGATCTTAGCTTTTAATGATTTATATAATAAATTAGAAACTAAGGAGGGGGAAAGATATATGTATAAGTTAGCCAAACAAAGAGATAGGAGTACTAAGGATTTAGTTCAAGTAAAATGTATTAAGGATGAAGATCAAAAAGTACTTTTTTTAGAAGATGATATTCAACAAAGATGGATGAGATATTTTGCTAAACTTTTTAATGAAAAAGGTGAAAATACGATTCACTTTAGTGACCTTAGCACCCTAAATAAAAATAAAGATTTCTGTTTTTATCGGCGTATTAGTAAAGCCGAAGTTAGAGAGGCTTGAAAGAAAATGAAGGGTGGAAAAGCTGTTGGACCTGATGATATTCCAATAGAGGTGTGAAAATGCTTAGGAGATGAAGGAATTTCTTGGCTTACTAAAATTTTAATACTGTTTTGAAGACTAAAAAGATGCCTGATGAGTGGAAAATGAGTGTGTTAATTCCTATTTTTAAGAATAAAGGTGATGCACAAGATTGTGTGAATTATAGAGGAATTAAGTTAATGTGTCATACTTTAAAACTATGAGAGCGAGTTATTGAGCATAAGTTGTGGCGTGATACTAATGTCTCAAAATCAATTTGGATTCATGCCAGGTAGGCCTACTATGGAAGCCATACATTTATTGAGATGTTTGATGGAGAAATATATAGAGAATAAGGAGGATCTACATATGATATTTATTGATTTAGAGAAAGCATATGACAAAGTTTCAAGAGAAGTGCTAAGGAGAGTTCTTGAAAAGAAAGGAGTTAATAATGCTTATATTCAAATCATTAAAGATATGTATGTAGGAGCTATTACTTGTGTTCAAACACAAGGTGGTTTGACCAAGTATTTTCCTCTTTCGGTTGGATTACATCAAGGATCAGCCTTAAGCCCATATCTTTATGTTTTAGTCATGGATGTTCTCACTAGACATTTGCAAGAGGATGTACCTTGGTGTATGCTTTTTGCTGATGATATTCTTCTTGTTGATAAGACTAGAGAGGGAGTTAAAGGTAAACTTGAATTATGGAGGTCAACCTTAGAGTCTAAAGGTTTTCGCTTGAGTAGATCTAAAACGGAATATATGGAGTGTAATTTTAGTAGTAATAAACCTAGTGAGGGGATTGTGACTTTGGGCGATCAAGTCATTAATAAGAGTACACATTTTATATATCTTGGATCTATTGTTAGAGTGATGGTGAAATAGATGGGGATATTATCAGCAGAATTCAAGTTGGATGGTTGAAGTGGAGGAATGCATCGGGATTGTTGTGTGATAGAAAAGTCCCCCTCAAACTTAAGGGAAAATTCTTTAAGATGGTGGTGAGACCTGCAATGCTTTATGGTGTCGCATGTTGGCCATTAAAAGAGAAACATAATACTATATTAAGTGTTGCAGAGATGAGGATGCTCAGGTGTATGAGTGGTTTTACCCTTAGAGATAGGATACGAAATGAGCATATACGTGAAAAGGTTGGAGTAGCTCTAGTGGAAGATAAGATTAGAGAGGGTCGCCTTAGATGGTTTGGTCACATAAAACTACGGCCTTCCAATGACCCGGTTAGGAAAGTAGAGGTATTAGATTTGACTTATGTTAAGAAAGGTAGAGGTAGACCTAAAAAGACTTGGTTAGAAAATATTAGAAATGATCTTTCTTTATTAGATTTAAACAAGAATTTGACTTTTAACATGACACAATGGAGAAAAAGGGTTCATGTAGCCGACCCCACGTAGTGGGACAAAGGCTTGATATTGTTGTTGTTGTTAAATAATTTTTGCTTTGAAAAATAGCCATTGAAATTTGACAAGGATAATTTTTTTAGCAAATTTAATTTTTTGGCTATTAAATTTGCTTTGAGTTATATATAATATATTATTAATCTATCAACCTTTGTAATACAATTATCTTAAAACAAATCCAACTATTAAAAAATTCATCATAATCAAATTTGAATCATGATTAATATCCTGACTCTAATTATTTTTCCATCTAAGCATCTTGTCAATAAGATGCTGTTGCATTTTCCATGTTTCTTATACTTGTTTATTTTCTTTCTACTGAATTTATTTTAGATGAATATTTAATCAGTCAAAGTTTATATTATATTCATCTCAAAATAAATCTATTACTTAAAAATCATACCATGAATAAATTTAGATTAGAATTTCTTAACCCAGATTTTTTTTTCATTTAATTATACAGTCAATAAAATACTGATACATGTTACTTCTTAATCTGCTTCGTTGAGTGAATTTCTAATGGCAGATAAACTGGCTGTCAACTTATGATCCTGAGACAAAAACAATTGGATCAGCAATGGAGACTTCTGCACTTACCAACGTGATGTATCCTCCATATCAGGTTCCACATGATGCTCACTACTTACCACCACCTTAAATGTTTTTTAGTCTGTGTATTCTTATTAAAGATTTCTGCAATAAATCTGTAACGCAACTGAAGATGCATCTACTTTGAATTGGGGTTTTGCTTCATCTATTTGCAATTATTAAGCTGAAACACATCTTAATTTGTAAGATAATATCATGCCACCACCTTAGCATTTATAATATTCATGTAATTCAATATTTTTTCAATAAATCTGTAATACTATTGAAGATTTCTTTGCTTTGAAGTGGTTGCCTCATCTATTAGTGATTATTAAGCTAAAACACATATCAATTTGTGACATAACTTCAGACAAGGCCAGAGGGGAGCCTTCATTGTTTTAGATTTGTTTGGTTATTTGGAATTAGAGTTTATAGTTGTTTTTTCTTTGAAAGTGAACAAATTAATAGATTAGTTCTGTAGAGTCTATTTAACCATTCATTTTGGGGCCATTTTGCTTATGTGGCTTAATACTTGTTTCCTAAGAACGAATGCATTGCATTGTCTCTATTCATCTAAATAAAATGAATTTGAAACTATATAAGAGAGAGAGAGAGAGAGAGAGAGAGAGAGAGAGAGAGAGAGAGAGAGAGAGAGAGAGTGTGTAATAGCACTCCATATGATTGATCATGAATTATATGGGCACTATACAATTGCTTTTTTTGCCATTTGAGATCTCAAATGACATGTTAGTCGATAAAAAAGAAAAAGAAATACTGATCACTCAAGAAATTTTATTTCATCAAAAAAATTTTTTTTAGTTGACATCTGTGAATCAACATGACAATCAATGTGAACAAGTTGACATGATACAGGTGGAAGTTGATTTTATTGGTAAAATTTTTTGAATGTCTTACATAATACATCTGATTATTTGAAGCGCCTTTTCTTTTTCATTTGTTTTGATTCGGATGATTGCAGTTTTCTATGAAATTAGCTGTAATTGTTATGAGAAAAGTATATTTTTTAAAAATTGTTGTAAGTATTATAATTTTTTTCCTTCATAAAAGCTAAACCGTTAGTATAATGAATGCCATAAAGGATTAGAAAGAGAGAGTGTATGATGCTTAATAAATATGGGTTGATATCACTATATTCTTTCATAAATTAAAATTCATTGGTGCATGTACGAAACACATCTTGAGAAGATAGTACCCACTACTAAAAAAAATAGTAGATAATTGTTTTCTAGAAGAGAAAAACAGATTCACCTGAGAATCATGTCATAAGATATTAGATTGAATTTCGGGGGGAGAGCTTTTATAAATTGCATAGGATTATAAATGAATATATGCCCCTTGGTTAAAACCTATTTTAAATTGTCTTCAATATAGTCCCCAAGTATTTGACTTTACACCTTTATTAAAAATAAATTAGTGATGTTTTAAAAATGATGTTTTTGTTTTATAGACGGCTTTCTTTTTTTTTTTCCTTTTTCTTTTCCTTTTTTTTTGGTTGAGAAAAAAGTGTGAGTTTATTTCAAATATAATTATCTCAAAAAAATTTGTGAAAAATAAATTTTGATATTCAAACTTTTGTTTGAACATTATTCTAATCTTCTTCGAATTTGAGTTGGAACTAGCTTGAAAATTCATTGTTCTCGTCTTCTTAAAAGTTGTAGGTCACGCAAATTTCTCTATTTTTACACTTCATTTGTCTCGTGATGCCTTCGTTTACGAGCTCTGTAGCATGCCTCACAACGTTTTCGTCGCACTTGATCACATCACCATTGTTGTTCATCGAGTGCGTAGCCTAGACCTATCAATTTCGGGTTACGGGTCGAACCCGACCCGACCCGTAACTGACCCGGCTTTATTCGGGTTCGGGTCAACCCGACCCGGTTTTATAAACGGGCGGTTTTCGAAATCCGAAACAGACCCGTCTCGGTTTCGGGTCAACCCGACCCGACCCGACCCGGTTAACCGTATATACAGTAATTTTAACTGTAATTTAAGGGGAAAAAAAAGAACTAAAGTGCAAACAACAAACTACAAAATAGCAATTATAGTCTATTAGTCTTTAAATCTTTAATCTTTGTAGAGAAATACTAATTTACAAGTTGTCAAATTACAAACCCATCATTTACACATTTGTTTTAGTTACAACTTACAAAATTACAAACTCAATCCAAAATTTCAACATTCAAATTTACAACCTTAATCAGTTAATCTCAAATCAGAATAATTATTTATACAATTATACATTTATATATTGAAATGCTCAAATGCTCCTCGAATTGCTCCTCAAATGCTCCTCGAATTGCTCCTCAAATTTGCAATGACCTGGAATAAAATCAATTATATAGTTTGCAAACTCAAATATGTAAAAAAATATATTGCTCTGCTCAGATTAAACCTTCAGATTCATTAATCATTTAACCTCATAATGAGGTCATTGCGATGTACGATGTAAGTTTAATCAATATTGTCATATTGACAAATTACCATCCTAGGTGACAATTTATATTAACTTAATATCTGTTCTTCGAATAAGATTGTAAGATAGTATATGCTATTCTAAGTTAATAAAAATTGTCACTTGGTTGTAAATTGTAATAGTACATAAGATGATAAGAACTTACACTTATAAGATTCCCACTTTCATCTTAGAAGGTTATTCATCATCGCTTCATTGCAATTTTCAACTTCCAACATCCGATAGCAACAGCTAGCTAGAAAGTAGCAACGGGTTACAGACTTAAACAGAAGCAGCCTTACAGAATTTTGAACCAAAGTCCCACACAAAGCCTCAGGCCCTCAGCCCTCACCCCTCAGGCCCGAGAACTGAACCAAGCAGAAGCAGCCATAAACTGAACTAAACACCAGCTAGCAACGGGTTACAGACTTACAGCAGCCAACAAGGCAACAAGGCAACAACTGAACTAAATAGAAGCAGCCTCAGCCCTAACGCCCGAGAAAATAAATGAACGACAGCAGCATAATAACATAATGCATAGAATGAGAGAAATGTAAAAATCCTAAAAATGGTTATCAATTACCACAATTAAAGACTACTCAGTATTCATCAACCAGCAGCCAGCAACCTACAAGCTAGAGTCCACTGAAATACAGAAATACAACATCACGAGCCATAGCAGATATAGCAGGAAACCTATATTGATTGCCCTTCCAGAATTGTAAAATATCTAAATCAATCTCCGCATCTAGATTTGGCTCATCCAAATATAATTCTAACTCTGATTTCCGAGGCATTCCAATCTCTGAATGAAAGGACTGAAAATCGTGTTTGGAAGGTAATGTTTTAAAAACAACATAAAATGTTTCAATGAAGAATTAACTAGATAAGTAGAGAGTAGAGAATAACTTTTCTGATGTTCCAACTTAATACCTGAATAAATTGTTACTTAACTATACTTGTAGATGTACTTCTTGATGTTCCAACTTCAACATTTCAGGATGTACGTGTATGTTGTCCTGATAATTCATTACTTGTTGAACTATAATTTCCAAATAGAGAAAATAACTTTTCTCTAACCTTCATTAATTCTGATTCATAATCACCTTCATATAGTTTTCTATAGCACCATTCAACAAAAGCAAATTTGTACCGTGGATCTAAAATGACAGCTATAGCAAGTATAATAGAAAATCCAGACCAATATTTCTCAAATTTGACTAGCATTCTTGCTGCCATTTTTTTGATGTATTCATGTCCACTTAGGAGTTCATGTTTCAACGATGCATAAGCAGTAGAAATGCAAGGAAAGTACAAATTAGATGTTGGGTACTTTGATCCAGATATAACACAAGTGATCTCGTAGAAAGGGGCCAAGAATTGCCAAATAGATTCAACTTTATCCCACTCAACACTAGTTGGGCAATTCTTATAATTTGAATCACCCAATTCTAAATGCTGAAAAGCTCGTCGATAGTAAATAACACTATCCATCATGATGAAAGTGGAGTTCCATCTAGTTGGAACATCTTGTCGCAAACCTCTCTTCCCTTCTAGACAACTTTGTTTGATACAATCAACAAACTTTTGCTTCGTCACTTGAGAGTCTTTAACATATTTAATGCTCTCTCGAATTTTAATTACTGATGAATCAACCTCCTTCAGACCATCTTGAACTATGAGATTCATAATATGTGTTGTACAACGAATATGAAAGAACTCACCATCACAAAGCAAAGCACCACGTAAACATAAACGATTTCTTAAAAATTCAACTGAGGTATTGTTTGTTGACGCATTATCCAAAGTAATGCTAAAAAGTTTGGTATCAATTTTCCACTCCATAATCAGAGATTGCAACTTTTCAAACAATAAAATGACATCATGAGGGGGTGGCATCAAACAAAACCTTATAATCTTTTTTTGCAAATGCCAATCATTATCTATAAAATGCATTGTCAAACAAATAAAACCATCTGTATTAATAGAAGTCCAAAGGTCTGAAGTTAAGCACACTCTACTTGTCAATTTTGCTAACTCTGAACGTATATTACTCTTTTCTTTACTAAATAATTTCATACAATCACTTCGTGCGGTGTTTCTTGAAAACACCTGTAAGTCCCGACGAAGATAAGTTAGAAGAGCTCGAACTCCAACCCACTCAACACACTGAAATGGCAAGTCATGCATAATGATACATGTAATAAACAGGTCACAAAATTCTGACTGATCAAACTTACTATCAGCCATAGAAATGGAGGATTCAGAGTTTGTTTGTAAAATGAGTTGCCCAATATCACGCATATTTCTTTTTTTACAATTTTCCAAGTGTCGTCTTAGATTTGTAGTGCCATTTTTGCTATCACAGAAATATGTCACACCATATTTCTTGCATTTACACCTTTGCTTACCACCATCTTTTGGCTTAGGCAACATCTCAAAGTAACCCCAAACAACCGATGTCATTCTTCTCCGCTTCCTAGCATTAGCAACTTCACCTCCTTCATTACATTGAATGTTACATGGCTCTAACTCTACCACATTTTCAGATGGCCAAACTTCTTCAATTTCATCAATAAAAACATTATCAGCAATGGTATTAGAGCCCTCCAATCCCTCAATCTATCAGAAATATAAGAAGACATCACAAAAAATGAAAAAAACTACTTAACACTTAACACTTAACATTTAACAGTTAACTACAATACTACATGATCATGATGCCATAACTGCATCACAAAAAATGCAAAAAACCAGTAAATGATAAGTTAAAAACTGCAAAAAACCAGTACATCTATTCCATCAGCATCAATAAAAACAAGATTCCCTAACTGCCTCAATGACTCAAAGCTTCTGGCATCAGCAAAAGTTCAAATTGGGCTAAATTAGAGAGTAGAGAAAAATCAATATGTTGGCTTAATCACTTAAACTTAAACACCGTTGCCATTTTCCAACAATATTTGCACAAATTTTTGTAACCCTAGCCGAAAAAACCCTAGCAGAGAAATAGATCTCACGGGAATACGGGAAAACTTCAACTTCCAAAAATCTCAACACCATCGTAGAGAAATGGAGTCTTAGAGAATAAATCAATATGTGATAAAATGAAGAACACAAAATATCAAAACCTTCATGGCTTCATCTTCTAAACTATAAAAAAATACTAATAGAAATGAGAAACGAGATACAAACAGTGAAACAGATTAGGGAATGTGTGAAGCGTATCCGTAGACGCCGTCGTGCCAACGAGACTGAGAGGCGGAGCGGAGACTGAGACTCTGAGAGGCGGAGACTGAGAGAAATCGGAAACCCTAAACAGATGCCAGGAGACGGAATGAGACGAGAGATGAGAGTTACGAGATTAATATGACCCCCAGACGGCCAGACCCCGCTTGTCGCTCGCGGCTCGATTGACGCCCTAAGTTTTAATTTTTATATATTAAATTATTAAAGTCGCGAGTCGATTCGGGTTACTATCGGGTTTCCGGGTTAACCCGGACCCGACCCGAATAGCTAAATGGGTCGAAATTCTAGACCCTAACCCAACCCGTTATTTAACCGGGTCAACCCGAACCCGAGAATTTCGGGTCGGTTTCGGATCGGGTTTTTGGGTCGGATCAATTGTTGACAGGTCTAGCGTAGCCTAGTGTTGTCAATTCAATTTTCATCGTTGTTGGTATAGATTTGCACACTTGATTTGTTGTGAAGCCACCTTGATCAATAACCTTGAGCTTGCAAAATCACGTAACATTGTAGATGAATAACCCCAAATTCCTACTAACCATGCACTCCTTAGTTGTCCATGGATTATTCATGCGTGCAGTTGATTCCATTTTTACCTTTCCTAGTGAGCTTCATCTCTCACAATGGCATTTGAAGAAGAAGAAACACTCCTGATGTTCAAATAGCATAGTTTGAACCTTATTCGAATTTAGAGTGGATTGAGCAAATTTCAAAGGACGTAAGAGTCCTTAAGCAATCCCTAAATACAAAGATGTTATTTCTCAATGTGGGTAATCTCGTCCGAAAAGAACTTTCATATTTTTCAAAAGAAAAGGCAAACAAAGAGTGCATTTCACCAATTACAACTATTATAAGACATATGAAGTCAAATTTCTCTTTTAAAAATAATTTAAAATTTGGTAAATCCTTAAGTCCAACATAGTCGAGTACCTAAGTGGTTATATCTAGCTACTAAGGTGCTTACCTATTTTGTGTTTAACAGAACAAAAACATCATAAACATCATAATAAGCTGGTTTGTAGAACTTTTAAAAAAAGAATTGAAATGGAAACCTTTATACTCAATTAATTCATCAAAAAATGTTTATGGCTGACCATTCAAGAAGGTAAGAAGATATTTAAAATGTTAAAAAAAAAATTATAACCTTGAAGAATATCTCTCACGCTTAGAACAGATTCCTCCATCAAAACTTACCTTGCTTTTGAGTGAGGTTGTGAGGATGTTCTGCTCACAGCATTCCTTTTACTACATATAGTATTATCTTTTTTATCCCATTTTTTAAGTTGATATTATTCATTTTACTCTTCTACTTTTCGAGTCTCAAGTAATTCATGGCTTGCTGAACTATGATAATTATCAACCTATTTAGTTATTTGTTGTTTATACTATAATCATTTTGTGCATCAGAACCCTAGTCACTCCATAACCCCTTCCCTTTGTTGTGTGCTTCTTCTCCTCCTTCGCTCCTCTATCTCTATCGGAGGAAAACAACCCCCTTTCCTATATGAAATACCCTCTCACCCTCCTCCACTTTTACCCTAAAGGGCCCTTTTAATAAGTATCATCCCACTTCCTTGACGAGATGTTTTTATTCGGTTCACTTTTAAGCCAAGACTTTCCACTTTTATTTCAAAGTCAAAAAATTACATCACCCCCGCAAGCTAACCCTCAACCTTCCCCTCTTCCCAAACAATTAAACTAGAAGTCTTTGTAATTCACCAAAAAAGCTTCCTCTTTCCCATGAAATATGCTCCGTCTCAAGATCATGTTGTTCATTTCTCTAATGAAGAGGTTGAAAAGGGTCCAAAGAATGATAAATCCTCTATTTTGTCTATGGAATCATTATTTCCATATGTGGGAAAGAGCAGCACTTGTGAGTTCAATATGATTGGAAACATCTTTCAAGCTTTGGTTGCAGGTATGTAGTTCATCTATCTAATTTATTACCTACAAATACAAAATGCAACGCAAAATCACATCAAAAGATTATGGTTAAATACAAAAAAGATAAAAACATTCAACTCACCAAAGATAATTGGGTGAGAGATATTACCACCAAGCCAAGCCACCACTTGGAATTCATTCGAACTTCAATCACAAAAACATCTAAGCACTTAATTCCATATAAAAAAAGGTTTAAATACAAGTTACAACATTAGAAAATGAAATTTGAAAAGAAGTGGGGAAGGAGAAGAGGGTGTTCCACACTAGAATCATTATAACTACTCCCTTCTTCCATGCTTGGCCAACCGCTACACTCATCCATAGCTTTTGCCTTGACCAGCAATTCACTCCATCCATGAACCACTTAATTAAATTAATTAAGTGCCTTCTAGCCAAACAACACATAAATTTCACAATAAAATCACCCATGTTTTGCACAATTATAATTATAACACTACATGAAGTTCTTACACAATAATTAAGTAAATAAATATAAATGAAAATCCCTAGCTTATGGTCTTCAACTTACACCTACCTATGCGTCCATTATGCTTAGTTGCAATTTTTTTATTAAGTCCAAGTGATTGGATCCTTTCTATCATTTGGTATTTTTGATGCTAGGTGCTACACCAATTCCCCTAGACCTCAAAGAGCTCTTTTCTGGAGAGTTGAAGTCCAAGTAGTCAACTACAAGATCTAGTTCTAAGTTCTCCAAATCATCTCTAGTAAGTTAAGTAAGCTAAGTGTCTTTAGTCGAAGACTTTTCTTTCACTCTCATAAGGAACATCTGACCTCTAGTATGGTCTGCTTCATCCGTGATGATGTGATCTTTGGTATAGTCTGCTTCATCTGTGATGATGTGCATTCGTGCCAATTTTACTCATCTATGTCCACCTCATCTGCTTCATATGTGATTTGGCATCTATTTGAGTAATATTTTGTTCCTACAAAAGAATTATCTTGTGCATTTGGAGGTTGACTAATTCTCTCATATGATATAATATATTCTACATTAAAAATTAGGCTATTAAATTTGTCTTTTGATAACTTAATAACATGTGCATTCGTGCCAAATTTTCAAATGATCTCAAATAGCCAAATTTTCTAAATTGAGTGGAAGGATATGTCACAACCCAACACGATAAGACCCACAGACTAGATAGGTCATATCGTGTTAGTTTCCATCATGTAAACCCCAAGATCTAAGTTTTAAAAAACGTTTAGATTTTTCGTTCAATTTTAACTTTAAACAAACAACAAATCACAGAGCTATTAATAACCATTAATATACAAAAAATAAACTCAACTACAAAATTCTCTTTTCATTATCATCAAAATGCATACAAAATTACAATACATGGCCATAGATCGGAATACAGAACATAGCAGATTAAATAATTAGTCATGATGTACAAACTTAAAAGAAAGAAATACCTATCTAGACATGGATCATATCTTAATATTTTTACTCAACTGGCTATTTCCTTCTCTTACACCCTGAAAATAGAATATGAAATAACTGTGAGCTAACATAACTTAGCATGCTACATTTTACTAATATGAATTTTCAAATAATTCATTTTTCAAATACGAAGTTGAGTTTAAAACAATGTATATTGAATTACTATATTGAATAGAATTATACTCACAGTTATCATAAAACTTATATAACACTATAGGAAAGTAAATAAACAAGCACTTTGTATATCAAATAGAAGGTAACAAGTTGTCCTTAGGCCCTTATGCCTTCCAATGTCAGCATTAGAACAATATGTGCATATAGCACCAGAACATGCAGTAGGCACCAGATCATGCTCGTAGAACATAACTCCTTCCACCCACGCCAGATTTCCTTAATATCACATATTTCAACTAATTAAACACATAATTCATTGTATAGAAATAATTAAAATATAAATAAAATCATTCCAAAATTTTATAAAATGCTATAATGGTAGGCAGCTAAATGTACTACTGAGTAAAAATATGATGTTTCATAATACAGCTAAATTATCAAAGATTGTGTAGAATGATGTTTTAAGACTTTAGTTATACTACCACATTATATTTGAAAGTTATAATTATTTTCTAATTAATTTTTTTGGGGGAATATTGGGGCAAAGCCCTTGTATTAAAATAGAAAACAATTATTAGCTATAAAGAAACATGTAAAATGGTAGAAAAAAGAGCTCAGCAAAAAGAAAAGTGACCCAAATGGACACCAAAAAATAACCAACTCAAATTGCCAAGAAAAAATAACAAAGATGAGAAGTTATCCAAAAAACTCAAACTCATAAAAGTGGCCAAACAATCCAAAATATTATCACGATTTAGAGACTATTGAAGCACCAGTGAATGAAAGAGCCGAAGATGGAGCCTAGGTTAGCCACAGGGCCAGCCAAAGATAAAATGGTTGGCAATAGAACCTCTAGGAGAGCAGCAGAGCAAAAGAATCGTCCAGCAAAGGCCATCCAAAAACAAAGCAGTGGTTGCCGAAAGGGCCAACCAAACAACAAGATGGCAAGGGAAGGGCCACACTCAAAACATAGTTCGGAACCCAAAAAGCCAAAATATAATTGGAATGAAACTGAATACCAATCCAAAGAAACCCTAACACTTCAGAAAAATTCAGAAAACCGATCCTTAATCTGATCGATATGCTTCCAACCTTTGATTTTATATCTGATAGCATTCTTGACAGTGGTAAATAATGGAGGTGAGGACTCTCCCATTGTTCCCAGAGAATGATACTCTTGTTCCTTTCCCTCCAAATATGATAAATAGAGCAGCAAACACCAAAAATCTAAACTTTTTTCTCTCAAGATTCACTGAAGAGAATCTTCAGAAATTAAAATGCTTGAAAGCATGTTTGGTCTTGCAAAAAAGAATCCAAAAGAAGGTATAAGAGAGGAGACCGCCAGAAATGAGAAATCGCATTCGCAGAAGAGGCAGTTATGAGATTCATGGGTGCATTGGCAAAAACTGCACTTCTGGCTGATGCATACAATGATCTTCAAATAAGTAAGGTGTCATTTTAAACTTTCCCAGAAACAGCCATCCCAGTGCATAAACAGAGAACTGAAGGGAGTGCTGCTTATGCTAGATAAATTTGAACCAGGGCACCTGCTCAAAAAGTGTAAAACTATGCAGTGAAGGTCTTAAAATAGGGGGATTGGAGCCATCCTAGGCAATAGCTGGTTGTTCCAAAATAGGAACATAAATAACAATCTCATGAATGTGTTCAGGAATCGAATATGGGAGAGCACACAGGTTGCTAGAAATGAAATTTTTAACCGGTTGAAGAGAGCAGCGAGATGCGGAGTGAAAAAATTCGCAAGAGATTTTCCATTACACCATGGATCCCAAAACATAGAATAATTTCAAAGAGGGGCTTACAGCAGAAAGGAATTTACATCAAATCTTCCTAGCAGTGAAGCAAATATTCTTCCAAAATTTAGTGGCAGAAATCGGTGCGTTCTTCCAAGGGGATATGTACTTAGCTATAAAAGCCAGGAGCTAATAATGGATTCTTGGTTGTACAAATGCCAAATAAATGAGCAAGCAACCCCATGATACATAGATTCAAAAGATGGGATACTTGGCTCTCCCAGATGCTTAGGAAGTGTGATAGATTTCCAAGCAATCAAGTGAATTTTTTTCTCCTTAATATCCCCATGATACAAGAACCAGGAGCAAATTGTTGAAATTGCTTTACGAATAGCTTTAGGTATGATGGTCCTCTAATTCAGTAAGCTATAGTATTGTCTATAGTAAACTTCGTAAATTGTACCCTACCTGCAAATGGAGAAATCTAAATTTTAACATACAGAGTCAAAATAAGCAAAATTTTTAAAATCTTCAGTGTAAATTTACAAAAAAATCTTGAATATTTAGAATCTCAAGTCTCTATAACATACAGAACAGTTGCAATGAATGTTTTGGGGCAGATGTAAATAAATCACATTTTTTTACTATAATATAAATTAAATTATATAAAAAAATTTAAATTTTCTTTTGCATTATTTGAAACTTGACGATAGATAATATGTTACATACTTGATCTAAGCAATTCCTTAGACTGGTCACAGTTAAAATAGATTGAAGTTTCCAAATCTAGCTTTCTTTTTTTTTTTTTTACTTTTTTTTTTTTTTTTTATCTAACGGAATTCTCTCTCTTCTCTGACTAGTCGGCATCCTTATGTGAAATGATGGAGATGAATAGTAGAAATTGGTTTTTAATTATTAAATTTGACTTAGCTCCGCTTGGTACCCTCCAAATGCTCTTAAAGAGCACAAGTGTCACACCAAGCGCCAACTGCGTGATTTATTATTTTCAGAATAGAGATAGATATAGGCGCAGAAGTACGCCACCGAACGATAGTGCACCCGAGAGAAAGTAATATTATTATAACTATTATAACATTAGCATAAGCATCACCAATCTTAGCAGATTTTCAGTACTTAATACTCCTTCAGATATTGTTTGCTAGTTTGTAGTAAAAAACTATATTAATAATATTTGTGCCTAGGCTTTACTAATTACATCCATATTAAGAAATAACTTGTATCTTGTTAGAAACATTCATTTATGGTATCTCATATTACTGGTGATCTTACATATTATTATACTGTGCAATTTGTCAACTAATCAAACTGTCATATTAGAATGAAAATGATAGTAGACTTCATTACATCAATCCACTACAACCAAATTGCATAATGATCATATCTCGGCCTAGGAAAACCATTAGAATCTTGTGTTACATCTTCTCACCTTTCCACTTTGGAATAGGCAAATGGTTATAGAGAAAACTCCATCGTTGATGTTGTGCTTTCACTAAATGACAGGGTTTACATTTGAAAATAAAATCTACTACATATTTTTCCAATCCAGACACCAAAATAATATTTCAGATTGTTATAAGTACATTTTTAGCTTATGATGAATAGTGTAACTTGAGTAATGTGCCTGTGCAATAACGAACCTCAGATTCTAGAATCAGAACTCAAAATGTTGTTATTAAAAGATAATACATAAATATATTTATAATTTAGATTTTTTACGAAATTTAATTTGATTAATCAACTTCAAATATTTTGCTTCTAATCTTAAGATTTCCTAATTTTTTTCTTGGGGAAAATGATGGTTGTATGACCATTTGTGTCAAAATACCTAAATCTTGATTAATAGGAGAAATCACCTCCAACTGAAGCTTCTCGATATCCCATATCAAAGATTCATTAGAAATAAGATGAATACATGATAATCTAAAAGACTTCCTACTCAAAGCATTTGCTGCCACATTCACCTTACTACACTGATACTGAATAGTGAGACCATAGTCTTTAATCAGTTCAAGCCATCTCCTTTTCCTTAGATTTAGATCTTTCTAAGTAAATATATACTTCATACTCTGATAATTAGTAAAGTCTCAACTAAATGTCGTAACAGATAGTCTCATTAGATTTTCAAGAAAGATGACAGGAATAGTTTTACCATTTGTGTTTGGATAGCTTCTTCATAATGATATCACTTCCTGAAACATTGTTTTTACTTTTTGTGCAACATAAGAAAACATCCAATCCCTTCAATGAAGCATCATTGAATACTTGAAACTTTTTATAGCAAATGGAAGTGTCAGAACTAGAGCAGAAGTCAAATAACATATAGCGATCGTTGAGAAGCATAGTCAATAGATGTTTAGATAAACTACTATTCTACAGTCTCTTGTAATGTGAAAAATAGGGGATCTTTTTCTAACCTTTTGTATATGCTAGCATGCTAAAATACTAACTCAGATGCAGTAGTATGCTCAGGTCAACACAATAGTAGCCTGAGTCTATCTTGGGATCCATAGAAAATGTATATCTTACATTTCCCAAAAATAAATGCTCTTTAGCAAAATTTAACGTTAAAAATTTGTATACATGATGAACTTTAGAGTCTTACAAATCTCCAGATACATGAACATGATCTCTATGAAGCAGAATAAGTCAAAATATTTCTATAAGTATCACAACTAATCTAGATACCCTCAAATCTTTGTTCATCATCCATGAAATTGTGGTGCATTCATCACTTCAATAAGGCAGACTAAAACTCTGGTCATCTGAGTGTGAAGTAGTCTTCACATCTTACCTTTTCTCATCTTTACTGATATAACTCTAGATATCTTTGCACTAGAAGATCCAATCTAAGTGGTGATCAATAAATCATTGATTCTTGGAAAAATGATTTTATTTTTATATGATTTTTTCATTTCCTTATAATCATAAATACATCATATCATCCTTTTTCTTAATAAATAGAATAGGTGATCTCCATAGACACATACTAGGATAGATAAATGCCTATCGACTAACTCTCGAAGCTTTACTTTCAACTCCTGAAGCTCCTTAGGTGTCATCCTATATAGAGCCTTATATATCAAAGCTGTGTTAAAAAATACATCAACACAAAACTCAATATCTCTGTCTGGAGGCAAATTAACTAACTCCTTAGAAAGTATATATAAAAACTCATGCACTATTGAGACATCTAAAAGAGATCAAAAACCTATACTAACTATATACTATTATCGATGTCAGAAATAATCATCATTTTTTATATAGTTTTTAATTTACAGTAAGGATTAGAATGATAAAATGTATTCTTAGAAAAGATATTTACTATAGAACTTGGAATTAGAGTATTGTTAATCGGTATGTTAAAAGTCAAATAACCCATTACTAAATTTTTTAATTTGAATTTTTTTCATGTGTTAGAGAATGATTTGTGTGCATGAAAAAGATTAATATGTTTGGAAGTGGATTCATGGGTTGAATGTGTTTGGAAATCTATAATTTATTCATAGAGCGTGATGTGTGAATATAGTGATAGTTCTAAATAAAATTTTGAATTAAAATTTTTGCATAATTTTTATTTTTTCAAGACAGCTATGAGAGGAGGGCCCAGAAATTTAGAGAGCGAGGGAGGAATTGGGGGTTCATGTCATTTTTATATCATCAGTTCAAGTTTACTTGGGTTAGATAAGTGACGTTTTTTTATTCAATTTTAATAATTTGGGTTTTTTGTGATATTTTTTTATCCGAACTTATAATTTGGTTTTTTAAAAATTGAATTTTTTCAGAAATTGCTGGTTTTAATCTACGTAATTTTGGCTGATATTTGCTGGCTTACCGAATTGGTTTCGATTTTTAGTATTTTAAATCGCTTTATGCTGCTCTGATTTGGACATGATGTTTCTTATAAATTTAAGAATTTTATTTTGATATTAAAAATAGTTTTTAGTTACCCAGATTAAAGTTAAAATGCTCGTCATACATAATTTGGTAATTCGCTGGTCTAGATATAGAAACATTAGTTTTGGCAAATCTTACGAAAGGGTGGAGACCTCTGAATATTGTGACATGTTGCCATATTATATTTACGAGTACTAGCAATAACCAGGTGATCGGAGTGGTGGTCCCTTATATATTTAAATATTTTGTGATTGAAATATTTGAACTTCAGGGGAAACACGGCAGACGTTTTAACTGGCTCAAGAAGGGACTGTTTGCGTCATGATATGGTCGTTGAAATTTAAAATTTGAGGCTATGATTGTACTATACGCAGATATAGCGAGACAGAGCGTATGCGTTAAGGCGATATGTTCTCTCTTGTTTAAAGATGTTATATATAAAGAAATTCGGCATAAAATATGATAATTATACATTGAAAGTGATTTTTAATCGCTATTTTGGTCAGCACCGTTATATAAGTTTTAAGTATTATTTAAATAATTTAGTTATATCTATTTAAATTTAATTTTTGGTAGTACTTTAGTTCATTATTAGCCATTTTAGTTCTTTTTAGTTTAGATTATTGATTTCTATTTTAGGATGTCCATAGAATATAACTTGTTAGCTTATTGCATTTTATTTTGTTTATGATAGGAAAGGTTAAGGAAGTTGAGTGGAAGTTTTTGATATAAGTTTTGATTTTATTGTATGTATCATTTTTGGTTAGTTTTTTTTTTTTGAAGTCCTTAGCTTTTATTATTGTTGTGACTTTTATGTTGTAAGAATATTGTAGAATACAAAATGTTTATATATATAAAAATATTTTTAGATTCAGTAGTATTTTTTTTCTTTTATATATATTAGTAGTGGATATTATCGTATAAGATTAAGAAGTTTTAGTTTCATCAAACTTTTAACTGGATATGGGGATTTTATGTTATTTATGATCGGATGGTATGACCTGGGAGGCGGTTGAGTTATTATGGGTCAAGTTATGGAACTATTAACAAATAGGGTGGATCATTGTTTAAAACAATTAATTATGATTTATAAAATCAATCAGTATAAAAAAATAATATAAATATAATTGATAATAAAATAGTATAATTCCTATCCAAGATATTCAGTCATAAAGATATATTTAGTAGTATTAAATGCAGTAAAGTAAATAGAAGATAAAAGGGAGTAATAGTAAAGACAAGTGAGTAAATCTAAAGTAATATTAAAATAAATAAATGATTGGCTAAAAAATCGAAAAAGTTTGATAGATGATCAAAAAACATGTAACATACAATTGTAATACATATTTGGGGAAAATTATTTGCTGAGTTAATATAATTTTAAATGTTTGAATAAAGACTGGTGATAGAATAGGTTATCTGACTAAGGATAATATTTATATTCAAAGTTGTATAGATAGAAATAATTATTAAATGATATAAAAAATATGGATAGTAGAATTTTTTTATATAGGATATAACTGAATTAAAGTAATGGGCCTTCAGAAAATAATTATAGTTTATATGTGGATATAAGTATATGTATATACTACAATGAAAATATTGGATTTATTAGTGAGAGAAGGAATATTAAACATAATTGGTAAAAGTGTATAAAACTGTATGAATTTTAATAATGCAAATCTTAGAGGAACTATTATAGATGTATTCATATATCTTTAAGTATATTTTTCTAAAAAAATTAGTAAAATAAGTTGTTGATAATACTTTACTTGTATGTATTGATGAGTATCTATTAGATCATTATATACAGGAATACTACATAAGTAAAAGTTAAAAATATGAAATGAAAATGTGTGATTAGAATTTAAGTTAAAATTGTAGTATGTTTTCAGGGAGTGCTGGAAACTGGTGGAGATGTTAAGCAATAAACTTGTCACAAATAATGGTTTTTCTTGAACTAAATAAATGTTTGATTGCTGACCGTGTAGAGATGGTTAAAGTGATATATATAAATTAGTAAGTAAAAAAATTTTAATATGAAAATTTTGAGATATAGATTTATTTTATAGTAGAAAATTGACAATATTTTTAGGAGGCTTATACATAAAAAGTTTTTAGTTAATTTGTCTATGGATCAATAAGCGATTAAATTAGAGGTAGTTAGAAATATGTAAGCTAACATTTAATATTAATTAAATAGAACGAAAATGCTATAAGTGTCATCAAAGTTAGGCTAAAGATAAATAAAAGCAAAACTAAAAATAGTATATATAATAAGTAGGAGTAATTATAAAGGATGAGGTTGATAAATATTTGTTTGTAAATATATGTTATGTGATTATATAGAGAATTAAAATGGATACATAGACATGAAAAATAGGAATGAATGCTTAGAGTAAAATAATAAACTGATACATATAATTTATAATATACAATTAATTTTAAAATAAGCTCTGAAAAAAGGTTGTACAACTAAATAATATTGGAAAAGGTATATTCATGTTAAGTTTTCAATAGGGAATCAGATAAGCTTTGGAAAACATTAAATTTATAATTTTAGTTTTTAAAAAAAAAAAAAAACAAAACCATAGACTACTAGTAATATGTAATATACAAGAATAATAATTAAAAATTTTTTTTTATTTATTAAAATAAATATATAATTAATAATAATGCTATAACTATAATAAAAAAAAAGTGGGTAAAATATTAGCCTATAATGTATAAATAAAAGAAATAAATATTATAATTATAAATTGATATATTAAAAAAAAAAATCTGATACTATATACAATAGTTTTTTTAGATATGAAAATAGAGAGAACAATTAGAGTATAGTATAGGTACAATTTTATGAATTTGAATTCTAATAATTATTTATAAAAATGTGGCGTTTGAGTTTAAAATAATTATATTAACATTATATTGAGAATTTTTATAGTTTTCGAAAATTATATAACATTATAGGTATTAAAGTAAAAAGCCATTTTTTTCAGAATAAAAGAAAAATAATTCTAACTTATGTAATGTAGAAAATAAAATGTAATATAGTATAAGATGTGTGTAGGTAAATGCATCGTAGAAGAAATAATTTACAATATTTTGAATTATATATTTTGATCAATTAAGATATAATTAATGATTGCAAAATTAATAAATAACTAATTCAAAATTTATAAAAAATTGTTTTAATGTTAGGCAACTAAATGTACCACTGAGTAGAAATATTATATTTTAGAACATAATTAAATTACCAGAGATTGTATAGAACGTTGTTTTAAGCATTTAATTGTACTATAATATTACTTTTCAGAGTTGTTATTATTTTCTAATTAATTAAAATAGTAAAATTTTCTAAATCTCTATGGTAAATTTTTTTGA
>NW_021319184.1:806599-815901 GCF_001605985.2 Dendrobium catenatum
ACACATGCAAAAGAGTTCAAATATAAAAATTTAGTAAGTTATTTGACTTTTAACCGAGTTAGGCCGATTTGAACAATACTCTATTCCTAGAGGTCTCACAGTGAGAGATATCTTTTCTAAGGAGATACAGGTGTTTGATCATGTCTAATCTTTACTGTGAAAGTAGATAAACTATATAAGGAAGGGTGTATGATATTTCTGACATCGATTAGGGATAGTAGTATAGGTTTTGATCTCTTTTTTAGATGTTCTCAATAGTGCATGAGTTATTTATATATCTTTCTAAGGAGTTAAGTTTAATTTGCCTCAAAGACAGAAGATATTGAGTTTTGTGGTTGATGTTTTTTTAACACAGCTTTGATATATAAGGCTCTATATAGGATGACACCTAAGGAGCTTCAGGAGTTGAAAGTAAAGCTTCGGAAGATGATTAAAGTTCCGATAGGCATTCTATGCTTGAATCCATAGGTAGTTTTGTGTTATCGCGTATGCACTTCATGTATAATTTCTAATTTTGTTTTAAGTAATACGGATAAAATATATGATGGTATAAAAGCAACTAATTGATAAGCGGATTATAAGATTATGACAAGGAAGAAAAGAAAATCATTATCAAGATGAAATATAATTATTTTCATTTTCCAAGAATTCAACTCGCTTTTATTATTGTATCATTATATAGGTCTTGTATGTATTTTGTTCAAAGATATGGATTCTAGATAGAATCGTTAGACAATTAAAATTAATATTATGAAGTAAATTGATAGGGATAACGTAGATCCGTGTACGTGAAGATGAACTTGATAGCACTACGATTAATGGATCATTGAGTGTTCTTTGAGACTCTTGTCCTTTTTGTAAGTGATCGATAGGGCAACTAAACAACTTAGATGATGATTAGGTGTATTGTACCAATAAGTTAATTTCTTGAGGGTATATTGATATAGTGTTGTGATTAGTAAGAAATAGTATAGATTTATTTGTACTATTCTCCTGACTATGAAGAAAGATTAACTGCAAGTATCTGACATGATTTATTCGTAAGGATATACTCATAGAGATTTAGCACAGTCATGTTATTGTATAAAAGTCCTATTTTTTTAATGTGTTTTTTTAGTAGCTTATATAAAGAGCAGTCTTATCCTTATTAGTTATTTTGGACATATGGTAAAATGCATAGTTTTAACGTACTGTCTCTCAAATCTTTGTTGTTCGATCCCCATGAACTAACTCCAAGTATTACTATGATATGACCGCTATTCTAACTAGCAATCTGGACGGACAATTCAACTGAATTTTACTATATAATATAATATTATAATTATTATTATTAGTTTAAGGATATTTATAATGTTATAAGTGTTCTGTATAGAGCGAATGCTAGCTAGTTCAACTGGAGAAGGTATAAATTTGGGATAAAAAGATTCTCCCACTAACGCTCTTTGTTGCAATTCTTTATGAGCAGAAGAAGAAGCTGACTGGACGTTAATGAGGTAAGCCATTCTTCTGCAGTCTTTCGAGTTTCTGGACGTATGGTTCTGCGAGCAATTATCCAATGATAGAGCTATAATAAAAGTATTTTCATATAAGGATAATTCTATAGATTGACTTTCATTGAAGGGAATTGCACTATTTACTGAGGTAGTTCTGCAAATACAGAGAAGTAAAAACATTTAAAAGGATTGATATCAAGAATAGTTTGTAATAATACTATATATTGTAAAATCAGGTAATATATCTAGATCCATATCAATCTTAATATACTCGCTCTAAAACACTTAATTCCTGGTACATTTCTTTTTTAAAGATTCTTAGATGATACTATTCTGTAACGACATAAAGGTAGTGAGGAGAACTCTCTACTTAATTATCTCTATTATGAATAAGTTATATGCGAACCTTAGAAGTATAACTTTATATAACTCTCCAGATAGAAAACTCCTATTAATCATAATGAAATTATGACGCATTGTTATCCGGTAAAGATCCTATGGTTCTCTTCACTAATTACATGTTATCAGGTGGATTGTATTGTTTAAGGTGTGAATTGTCTCGCAGACTAATGTTTTCGGTATGGTAGAGCATTATCTCTTTAGATTATGCATGCTTATTCACGTTAAATTTCGAAATGAATCGGTGGTGGACATTAATTCGTTTTTGCAGAGGATAAAGGGGAATTTGGAGAAGACTTCAGAGTTGCTACTAAGGTGTATTTCTTTCCTATTTATATCATGACTTTTATGATATGAACACGACGCAGTTTAATATGTGATGTACTCAACTATTTTCGGTGCAAGGTAAAAATTTAGAGAGAAATCTTTACGATGATTAGACGCACATATATTCTACTTTCTTTATGTATGGATATAATCAATTTAATTATATCGTCAGGAAATAAAATCTAAATTAATAGCCTATATTCATTTAGTGGTAGTATTCTTTAATACACGAATACTAAGTTGATGTATGTCTATGAGTTCTAAGAGATCTGAGGTTCGTGTTATTTTTCGCGCGTTGAGGTCCATTCAGTTGAATATTCACAAGATTATATAGATATATATATAAATGCATCGAATGATAACAAATGAGTGGACCAAAAATTCTGACAGGTATATTTTGCGCTGGTAACGTTTGGCGAATAGGATAATATTTACATACGTAGCAATAGAGGATTTTTTAGGTTCCAAAGTGTAAACTCCTAGTGCATGTAGTGAATTGCACACCACTAGTGAGAGATTTCTTATAGGCTCATGCTTACATTCAAGCCTCGCGCAGGCAAGAGTAAGTAAGATTGTAGTAGACCACGAAGGATTTTTCTATGGTGGTCTTTCTACCTAGCGCCCGAGATACTTTCAGGGGAGTGTTAGACAATTTGGGGGATTGTAGCTCGATGAGTTGTGTATCAGTATGATTGAAGTTGACTCATCTTATTCATTTAAGAGTGACAGCTTTGATTACGCTTGAACATGGAATCTGGCAAGTGCTTTATAAGTTATGTATAGGCGGATCATTATTATCAACTACAGAATATATAAGTATCCCAATAGTGAATGATTTTCTTTAAAGATATAGGTGCATTACACTATTCTTTTAATCTTAAAAAAGAGGAATAGTGCGAAATATGTCTATATGTTCTAGCTGCAAAATATCACTATAAGATAAATTTGTGTTTTTCTCTATCTACGATATCAAGCAATACACAAATCTGGAAAGGATTATTAAAGTACTGAAAGATGTTCTTTAACGGTTTGTGTTGTTATGGATCTATATTGTCTCGGTCGGTTTGGTTGAAAAATAAGTGTGGAGAAATCTATATTCCTCGGGGAACATCGTGTTACAACTAATGAAGGAACGGTATCGTATTAACTGGCAAGCCTATTAAACCTATCTACTGATTGCATTCTCTCATTTGATACAAAAAAAAATATACTTAGCGGCTTTAAGTGGCACACATGAGAGGGTTGGAGATCTAGAGTATACATAATTGTGGGCAGTCCGTTGGGGAATCTATTTGGAATGGTGAGGGTACATCACGTGTGCCTATTAAGATCGATTTAAGGTTTAATTTATACACTAATAATTACCTATATATTCTAATCTATTCAAACTGCGCCATTCAATTTTTCTCTTAATGTGTGGACCGCACTGAGTTATGGAGGAGAAGGGCAGAAAGATGTACCTAGAGCAAGATAGGGGATTGCCTATGAGATTATTTTGGTTTGCAGCGTTCAAAATCTATTTTGGGGCCTGATGACCTAGTCTACAAATTTGCTTAGATCAAGGTATGATGACATTTTATCTATCTCAATTTTCAAAAAAAACTGTTCAAAAGAAAAGTTAAATTCTTTTTTTATACTAATATTTTTATTACACTTTATTGGTTTATACCAGTAATATTATAAATTGGGGGATTATTTTTATTTTTACATTTTCTTGTGAAACCACATTTTCTCTCATTGCAATACAAACTTTCTGCTCATGTCTCATAAAAAGAGATATTGGAGATTCACTAGATATCATCAGGTGGTGTACTATTTTGAAAAATTTTACACGGGAATTGGGAAATTTTTGCTATCTATTTTTTATCGTTGATTGGCTTTACATAATTATAGATTTCTCCAGGATTTTGCAGGTAGGTCCTGATACATAATTTATGAATGTTTATTCGATAAGAACAATATTGCCTATAATTTGTTTTTGACTGGATCTAAGTAGATATCTTTATCATGAGGGCATTAGCTTTATGGGGTATTTAGCAATTATCTTAGAATCTTCCAATTTGCTCTCGTGGTTCGTTGTTCATCATGGGGATATTCCATTAAATGGAGAATAAACAATAATATACACTGTGATATAGTGACTTGAAATAACGATCAACACATTATCCTAAAGCCAATTTGTAGGGAGGAGCCAAATGTATTTTCCCAATCAATTTTGAAATTCGTATTGTTCATCTGGATGGTTAGCACCATTGGCTAATTATTTTGCATTTAATGTATAATCACCAGGTTAGAACGAGTTTTGCATAGATTACAGCGTTTTGGTCTTATAAATTATATATGAAGTACAGGGTAATATTCACTCCTTAGGAAAAACGACGTACCGTCATAAAATTCCTTGCCTCACTAAAATGGGATAAAGGTAATATTCTTGCTTCACTGTAGGAAAGCATTTATTTGGAATTATAATTCTTTATGACTGTCTACGCCCCTCTTTTGTAAAATATTCTCCATGTTTGTTGGATCTTATGTGTGTTATTATTGTCGAAATTCTCTTGGATATTCTCATTATTCGGCTACACGAGCATAGACTGCCTCGTGCACATCATTCAACTCACGTGTTAAAGTAAATCATTACATAGTATACTCTTATAGACGACTTTTCTCTTGTTGTGCTTCACTAAATCTCAATTAGGGTCGATATACTCTGTTAGGGACTACATTAATTGAGGATATTCTTATAAATAAATGATAGTTTATGGGTCTTAATTTCTATGCGACACCAGTATTACCTACGCGATGGCTCCAATCCCATATTTTAACCGTCTATACACATGCTAAAGTTTTTTACAAGCATTTATTTATATGACAGTTAGAGTTTAATCAGGACTTGTTTCTGGTAAACCTTTGGGAATATCTAGCACGGAAAAGCAAGCACTGGCGCGCCATTGGCAGTTCTCTGATTTATACTGGAACATTGCAGCTGTATCTGAGAGGAAAGATATTACAAACTGACTACATTTTTACTTATTCCTATAATGATAGAATCACTTGATGCTCAGTGGCCAGAAGAACTCGCAGTTTTTTCCAAAGTTTGGCAGGATCCCACATAAACGCGGCAAATGACATAGTCATACTCTGGGGCGAATGCGATTTTCACTCTCCTGAAATTGCAGCGTGTCTTTTCTCTTCTATTATCTTCTCTTTGTTTGATTATTTTCAATTTTGTGCATGAGACGAAACATAGCCATTCAAGGCATTTAAGTTTAGGGAGACTCAATTCTCGTGAGTATTGGCTCTCTGTCATGAAGAAATGAAGTTTATTTTATGTGAGTTGTTTTGCTGCTTTCCTCTCTAATTTCATACACATATTTGGACCATGGGAAGGAACAAGACGTACATTCTCTGGAACATGGGACGAGTCCTCCACTCCATTATTCCACTGTCAAGAATGCTATCAGAGGTATAAACAAAAGGCATTGGAAAGCATATCGAGGGATCATAATCTAAGAAATGAGGCGTGAAGTCTTAAAGAGAATCTTTCTTGGATCTTGCGTAACATTATTGATTCGATATTTAACACTATTCCTACGATTTAAATTGCTTGGTCCCCAATGCATGTTTAATTATTTCATTCCACTACTGATGAAATCAAGGCAATCAGACAGAGATCAACGTGGATTCATTCGGGAATGTTTGACCTTGAGGAAGCTTTACATTTCGGTTGCTTCAGAGTGTCTCACGCCGACAATGGTGGGTAGTTTGTGGTTGGAGTTATCGACTATGGTATGGGTAGAGAGGTAGGAGGGGAACTAGGAGAGCTCTCACACAAGTAGAATCTCGGGCTGGAGTCTTGGAGTGAGAAAAATAGTAAGCTCTCCTGAATCATTCTTCGGCAGATGCACTTTATAGAAAGCTCTATGTTAAGACAGCTAACTCTATAGAAGCCGAATAAGAGGCATAAAGAACTCTATAAATTAAGTAAGGTATTTTAAATTTGTGAGGCCTCAAATAAACCTCCTTGGCGCATCGAAACGTATGGTGTCCAGGGAAGTTGCGCGTAGAATGGTCTTTAGATTCCACATATATTATTAGGGGTTCTCTATATGGAGACTCTTAAATTCCATTATGGGGTTCCAATGTGATATCACACTCTATAAGAGACTCTGGCAATATAACGGATTATGGACATTGTTCTTATATGAGAGGTAGACATTGAAGTCAACTGCTGTAAGTCAATCAAGTCAAGAGGTTAATGCGCGGACGTGCAAGGCTTCGTTCAGGAAGCTATGCGAGAAAAAGTTGATATTAGCTTTGGATTTTACACTAGCTTAGCGGTGCAAAGTAAGGCGTGCTGGGTTTGACCTGGTTTCACCTTAATCCTTCCTCGACCACACTAGTGGCAAATAGGGATCGTTATGCCCAGAGGTAAACAGGACATAGCGCTTTTTGAATTTCCTATTGAATACTTTCGCTCCAAAGAAATTGGTCTTAAGGGGCCTGGCTTGGTCATTTGACAAAGTCAACCCTCTTTTGACCCAGTTTTGGTGCGATAATTAAGGTCACAACAGAACCTGCCAAGATGGAGCACGAGCAAAATAACATGCGTGGAACGACTCGTGTTGGGGTTGACCGCATCGAGGGAGATGGTAGAATGATACAAGGAACTATGGAAATATAGTAGGCCTAACACTAATAATGAAAGAATCCAATCAAATTGGAGAAGCCAGGTGGGAATCATGCAACATCAATGCGAATACACTATGCGATAAGGCCAGAAATGGACGAGGATGAGGTTTATAGGTAGAATTTGAGTTAGCACAAGAGTTCGTCGCTTAAGACAGTAGCTTAAAGTAAGATCGAATTCCACAACCTCCGTACCATGATTTCGAGTAAATACAAGGGGGTACGCAATTCGGAGGAAATCATATCCGTTAACTGAGCTTTCTCCATGTTCTCCAACAGACTAGAAATCAAAAAAAGGAGAGCTATAAACTCGGTTTTAAATAAAGTAATCCCCAACTTCCCTACCTTGAATCCCATAATCGGAAATTATAGAAAGAATAGAGAGTGAAAGGTAAGGGGTTGAGGTATGTCCGAATCTGGGAAAGAATGAGATCTACTATACAAGAATTACGATCACGTCGCATACATTTGGTTGAAAGAGGGTTTTATACTACAGGGAATACTATATAGTATCGAAAGGCTATTGTAAAACAATATATTCAATCTTATTTTTATTCCACCTTTGTAGTAATTCATACGCTTATTGATATTCGGCGATATAAGGACAGTCTTTGATAGCAACTCGGCTGGACGTAAATAAATTGGGGTTACAAGTTAGAAACAAGACACGTTTATTTTTTATCACTCAAGAGTTGGCTGAATGACTAAGAGAACTCGGTATAATATAAAATGGACATTAAATGACTAAAAAATTAAGGACCACGTAACCAAAAAAGTATCCTCGGGTATATCTTTTAATTGATGAAATTAGTATTTAAAAGGAAAATGTCAGAGATTATCTCTCTTTTATTCTCCCCCGTACAGACGTCGCCCAACTATTTTGGTTTTCCCGGTGTTAGTAAATTAGAGTGAATTCCAAAGTGATTGATCTTTACCTAATGCCTTTGGGCTCGAGTTTCTTAGTTCTTGTGACATGAATTTATTCAATTATAATAATGATCCAAGCACTATCTGCGTAGCTTGTTTATTATCATACGCCATTTCCACGCTGTCCATAAATATAACACAATTTCTGACACACTCTACAAGAGAATCCGCTTGGAACATGTCGGTGATATGTGCACAACCATTCCTTATATCTACAAAGGTCTACACTAGGATCATAAGATTATGCGGCTGCCGCTATAAAAACAAAGTTTTTGGGGTCTCCACTATGAAAAATGGAGCTAATGATTGTGCGACTGAATTTATGCTTTTTCATAAGCTTTATAATTTGAGTGCTTTCCGTGCTAGTTCCATATGGCCTCTCCTATCTACTCATTATTGTTGCTCTCATATATACAACGGTCGGTACCGGTAGGGGAGAGATGTAGGCATATATGACTGACGTACACATATGTCAGTGGGCGACAAAGAGCACAAAACACTCCTAAATACCTCACTTGGTGTAATGGTATTACAACACTTACGTCTTATTACGTGTGGGGAATGTGAGACATGTGGGCGCTCTATAATTTCCAGTCTTTCTGAACACATTAAAAGAGGTATTTTTAATCATGATTCGCGATTGTGGTGAAGATTTAATAGGGAGTTAGAAAAATGAGAAAATTTTATATATCTATAAACTGATAGTAGTATGTTCTCTATTTGTATTGAGTTTCTCTCTTATAACAAAGTCAAATATGAGATTTTCACTTGAAATATACAATAATTTTGTGTTGCACAGTATATCCACTAAATTTGTAAGATGTTTAATTTCTTTATATCTTATATATTGCGCAAAGAAAATGCGCCTGAGCCTACAGAAATACAATTTTGAGGATTCTTTCCATTTCTAAATACAATTCATTCATATAATAATGATTTCTTTAAACAATGAATTATTCTAAATTTTCAAGTCGATGATTATATTATGTAACTATCTCCTTTTTCCATAAGTTAGTTAAATTTTGGATGATTACAGAATAAGTTTAAAGAATATCATACAAATGTTATGCATACTGGGATTATTACTTGATACAATTTATTGAATATTCAAACAATTGCAATATCACAAAGTAATAAAAAATAATCCAAGAAAAAATTAAAAATACGAGATCATTTAGGTGTATTATTTGTTAATCGCCAAAGTAAAAAGTGTCTTTTCACGTATGAATTTATTAGGATTATCAATGTTGTTTTTCGCCTATATATTGTAAAAAATACATAAAAAATTATATATATATGAGATGGTGAAAATAAATGAAGAAGAACAGAAAAATTATTCCTCAAACAAATATTCTTAGAGAGCTTTATTCTCAATACGCATTATGAATTTTTATTCTTCAGATTCTTTCTATAATACTAATTTTATAGAATCTATATTTTAGTAATAAAGTACTATGCTCATCAAATAGG
>NW_021319185.1:0-53158 GCF_001605985.2 Dendrobium catenatum
AGTGTTTGTCAATCATCAAAACATAAGACATGAAAATTGGTTTGCAATAGCAATTGTGTGATAATTTGAAGGTGACTGAAGTAAAGGATCGCCGTCAAATATTAGACAAAGAGTTGATGATGGCAGGTGTCCAGAGGTATTTTGCTAAGGCAATATGCATTCATACGAAAGTGTGCTGATATCAGATATCCTTGATTCAACGAGCCAAAGTAGTATACTATATTAGTCGCCTAATGACACATATATAGTGTTAATTGAGTTGAGGCATTATGAAGATCAAATTGTAATATTTCTTTGAAGAAGAAGTTGTAGGTGGTGCTTCAATATGCAGTAGAGAAGAGGTTAATAGAATTCGCCAAAGATATTTGACATTTTTGAAGTTGTTTGATGATTGTAACTTGTACATATGATGTAGATGTACTTTTAATTTTAAATTATTACAAAAATGAACTTGATGTACAATCTTTTGCAATGTAACTCCAATGATATTTAGAACTTGTCCCTTTGAGGAAGCTAAATTGTTATTGCATCTTTGAAACATATCATGATCCCCCCCCCCCCCCCCCCATATTTTTTGAGGGTATTATTAGACTGCTAAGGTCTTTATATCAGGGATGATTTTATCAATCACTCGCTTTCATGGAATCTTTATAGAGATAATGTTATTCACTCAGAGCACTGCTAGACCTCTATAAAAGAGATTGAGAGAATCCACCAAGGATGTAAGACCTATCCAAGGTTATATGTCAGAGTCTTTGCTCAATGACGATAACCTATGTGTAAGAGGTCGATAGGATCCACCAAGAATGTAAGACCTATCCAATATTATATGTCAGAGCCTTTGCTCGATAACGTTAACCTGTATGGAAGAGATCGAGAGAATCCATCAAAGATATAAGACCTATTCGAGGTTGTATGTCAGATCCTTTGCTCGACGATGTTAACCTGTGTGGAAGAGGTCGAGAGAATCCACCAAGGATGTGAGACCTATTCGAGGTTGTATGTCAGAGCCTTTACTCGACGACGTTAACCTGTATGGAAGAGGTTGAGAGAGTCCACCAAGGATATAAGACCTATCTAAGGTTGTATGTCGGAGCCTTTGCTCGATGACGTTAACCTGTGTGGAAGAGGTCAAATCGAATCCCCCTGGGATTGATTTTGCCTAGATTGGGAGGGGACAAATGCCGCATGTATCCTGAATCAAAAGTAAAGAATGGTCTATCTTTAAATAGTTATTATCTTTTTGAGGTCGAGATTAAGACCTTGTCCAAGGAGTAGAAGTCTAGTAAGGGACTATATAAAACTTGCAATTGATTGGAAGTATCCTTGCATTTGCTGGAATTTTCCTGAAATATCATCTTGAAGTTGAAAGCATTAGAGGATCTTTTTTATTATGGTTAGAGTCAAAGTTGCCCCCAGTCCGCATCTGATTCTTATGATATTGATGCAACAATGATTGATGTCAGGAAGTTGATGGTTGATAAGAGTGATCTTTTGAGATTGGAGCAATAGTTGCCCCCCAGTCGGGAACCACATTGTCACAGATGGCGCCAAACTGTTGCATCCTGGAGTATTCGAGGCGATAGAGAAATATAAAGTTTAATGTTATAGCGTTACAAAAATTTGGCACGCAATCAAATAAAAGAGAGGGTCTAACATTTATGAGACCAAGATTTTTACATGGAAACCCCTAAAAAGGATGAAAAACCACGGGGCCTATCCCAGTTCGAATGAATCCACTAGTATAGCAGTTGATTATGAATGAGGTCCTTCCTTGGGAGAATGCCTTAGCCTGATGTACATTTTATAAAGTACATTACATGATGTGAATACAAAGAGTCACTATTGACGTATTTGTTTGGTCGGGAGGACCATAGTCTGGTGACAGAGTTCAGAAGAATCATAGTCGGTGGGCGACATAGGTCATAAAGACCGTTGTCTGGTGACGAAGGTCGAAAAGACTGTAGTCTACGGGCGACTAAGTCAAGAGGACCTTAGTCAGTGGGCTGGATCATAGTCGATGGGTGACAGAGGTCAGAAAGACTGTAGTCGGCGGACAACGTAAGTCAGGTGGATCGTAGTCAGCGCATGACAGAGTTCGAAAAGACTGTAGTCGGCTGGCGACGTAAGTCAGGAGAACCATAGTCAACTGGCGACGGAGGCTGGAAGGATTGTTGTCTGATGAAAAAGGTCAGAAGGACGTCATCAGGTAGAAGTCCAACAATGGAAAGAAATCCATCTTCGGATAGATGTATAGCGAAAGTCTAATAACCGGTAGAAGTCTGACGTCGGGTAGAAACTTGGCGATGAGTGAAGGTCCGGCGTCAGGTAGAAGTCTGATGTTTGTTGGCGGCCGAGGAGAACTCTGACATCACTTGGGAGGAGTTTTGGCGTCAAGGGGGAACTCTGTCATTACTTGGGCCGAATTTCAGCATCCCGTAGAAGTCGAGCAGAATCTAGGTGGTGGTCGAGGAGGAGTTTCTTCTCTCCTAATCTTCTCTTCTTCTTCTTGCTTCTCCTTTCTTGGGTCCCCTCTTAGAGAAATGAGGGGTCTATTTATAGATTTTATGGAGTGTCATAGCTTGTAAATAGGTGTGAGATCGGGGGCAAATAGGGAGTGGTCGAATGGACGGCTAATATTGAATCCCTTGATCATGCACCGTTCATCAGACATTTGAAGGTCTTAATGATGTCAAAATTCAGTGTTCTTAGGCTCGTTGGATTTGTCTCGTCAAGCCGCTCGATTAGACTATAAGAATATCATATTTGAAAACCGTTTGGTAACTCAAATTATGGTTTGAACTTTCCAACAGCGCTTCGAGTGCTTGATTTGGACTCCTTTGGGCTCGGATTGAGTCGAATTTGGTGTCGTTGAGTTTGTATTTCTGAGACGCTCCGTTTGACTATAAGTTCGCTAAAATCAGAGTTTAGGTGATCCCGGATTTAATTTTTGAAGTTCCAGCTCGATTTTGCCTCGAGATTCGTGCCCAATCATGATAATTTTTTGATGATGTATCAACATTATATAAGCAATATGGCTTTTCTTGATTATTCTGTTAATTCACATGCTCTAAGTACCGTATTAAAATTAAAATTTAGCTATTGTTGCATTCATATTTGCATTTCTCATAGCATGACATCAGGATATTCTGATATATGTGAAAATTGCACTTTCTGATATGTTACAAGATTCCTATATATTCTATTCTGACTCCATCTATCTTGTGTGGATGTGGGAAATATTCTAGCCCTACTTGTTGAAAGTGGGAGTAGGAGATTATATTGTACCATTTTGTGTTGGTTATGGCCCCACTTGTTATACGCTAATATGAGAGGTTAAAGGGAGACATAAATGGAAATGGAGTTAGAAATAGGCATCAAGACATGTGCATTATCATTATGCATCACATGTTTTAATAATTTTAAATAATTAAGTCTAAGTAATATTCTGAACTGAATGTTAATAATTTTTAAATTTTTTGTATGAACCCTTAATAAATGTGAAAAAAAAGTGCAAGTAAACTTTTGATGTCAAATATTCTACAATACATCTGAAATATTTGTGAAAGTGGTTTTAAAATGTATAAGTGAGAATTCTAAAATTGAGTACGTACTAAAACCCTAGAAAATCATATTATATTAGTACTTTACAAGTTATTGAATTTTAATTTTAATTAAATTTCTATTTAATATTTTAAATGGATTTTGATATCTATAATTGGCTAAGGAAAGAAGTTTATTGAGCTAGTTCTGCTTATTTTATAAATTTCTTTGATATTTTATGAAAAGGAGAAGGACAAGCATAATAGAAAGGTGTAGAGGCAAATTCCTCAGAATCCAAGTAATTAAAGTATTATTAATTTGTTGTACGATTTTTAATTCTTTTGATATATTGATTGAAAGTAAGCTGAATTATTGTATGGATGATTTATAATTAGAAAGTTTAGGCATTTTAATCATTTTATTTGATCCTAAAATATCACAAACTAAAAAAAAGAATATCACAAACTTCTATTCTAATTATTCACATTAGCATTTTCTCCATCTCACAACTCAATACCATTGCATTTGAATCATCTCAATATAAAGCTCTGAATTCTTCCTCATTCACTTCGAAAAATAGAGGAATTATGTACATAACACCGAAAACTTACATATTTACAAAATTAACATCCCTACTAATTTTTTAAATTATGGAAATCACGTTTTTGTATGTGCCACAATGTATATGAGTTGACATTTTTTTTTATGAATTTTGACAAATTAATAAAGAATTAAAAATTACATATTGAAGGATATCAGTTTTCTAAATAGCTAAAAATTGAGGATTATGATGTAATTGTCCATAAAAAACATCCCTCAACAAAATAAGGAAAATTTAATTGATAGAAATATGCAAATTTAATGTGACAATATCAAAATCAAATTCTATATACTTGAAACAAGGGCAGCTGAGGGAAAAATTATTCTGTCAGTTACCTAACGTAGAGATACATCAGGTAGCCTATAATACGTCGCCACGTGCACTTACTTTTTCTGCGCGGCTCGACAATCCGACTCGGACCGAATCCAAGATTACTATGTTCGTGTATTGCTTGGTATTTGCTAGGTATTGCTAGGTATTACTCGGTATTGCTTGGCAATAACGATAAATACCGCTCTGTAAAGACCAATACCGAGCAATACCTAAAAGAACTCGGTATTAATACCGAGCAATACCGAGTAATACCTAAAAGAACTCGGTATTGCTCGGTATTGCTCGGTATTGCGCGGTATTGCTCGGTATTGGTCTTCATAGAATAGTATTTTTTTGTTTTTGTCGAGCAAAATGGATCAATACCTAGCAATACCGAGCTACACCAACTCCCGGGTCCGCTCCGGGTCGGGTCGTCGGGCCGTGCGGTAAAGAGTAAGTGCTATATATATATATATATATATAAAAAGTTTGTCACTTTCCCATATAAGAACTAAGGCTGATTCCGTCTCTGACTTGAAACATGTGTTTAGCTAGAGGTGCCAAAAATTGACGTGAGCCAAAAACTTGACTTGCACGACACGAAAATTTTTGGTTCACGTCAACCTAAACTTGAACTGGGTCGGGTTCGAGTCCTGATTTTCAAACTGTTTCGAATTCCTGGTCAGGTTCGAGTTAATTTGGAAACCCTAGAATGACCTGAAATCTAGTCAGTGAGCAAACGAAGAAGCGCATGAAAGGGAGAAAATTACCTTCACAGCGAGCGAACTTCCGTCGTTGCTTCTGATCAAAATGTTGTAACTTCCAATCCGAATGAAAGGGAACATTGTCCAAGGAGTGAAGTCGAATAGCTACGAAGAAGCGCACAAAAGGGAAAAACTTTATCTTTACAGCGAGCGAACTCCCATCGTTGCTTCCGACCAAAATGTTCTGACTTCCAATCCGACTAGAAGGGAACGTCGTCCAAGGAGCGATGTCAAATAACTACGAAGAATTACACGAAAGGGGAAAGTTATCTTCACAGTGAACGAACTCCCGTTGTTGCTTCCTATCAAAATGTTTTAACTTCCGATTCGACTGAAAGGGAACGTCATCCAAGGAGGGAAGTCGAAAGCTACAAAGAAGCAAACGAAAGGGAGAAAGTTACCTGCACAACAAGCGAACTCCCATCGTTTCTTTTGATCAAAATGTTGTAACTTCCAATTCTGACTGGAAGGGAACGTCATCCAAGAGCTAAGTTGAACAACTACAAAGGGTCGCACTATGCGGGTTGGGTTCGGGTATGAAAAATGACCCATTTTTGCAAATGGATCGGGTCTGAGTCGGGTTAAATAGTGCCGGATCAATTTCGGGTTGAACCCGAACCTGACCTGTGACCCAATTTGACAACCCTATGTTTAATACTTTGTCCACTAAGGGTGCGTTTGGGACGCCGTTTTTGATGCTGTACGGTAGGAAACGCAACAGAGATGGGGTTTGGATACACGCGGTCGTGCTCCGTTCTCAAACTTTTTGCGTCCCACTGCTACTTTTTCGGTCCTGAAGTATACTCCTGCTTTTTGCTGCTTTCCGCTGTTTGAGGGTAAGAGAAAGACGCAAATGCATCGTAACTTCTTCTTCTTCCTCGTGAAGTTCGGCGTTGGAGAGAACGGTGAACGAAGGGCAGGATTTTTCCGGTCAAGACTACCCGACATTCCCATCTCCAACCACCTTCCCCTTCACACCTACTGCTTTGAAAAACGGAGGTGCAGCATCAAAAAACGGAGGTGCAGCAGTGAAGTCATCGGTTAGGGAAAGGGATCGTACCTGCGAGCGGAGGCGGTCGTTGTCTTTGAAAAGGGAATCGTGGTCAGCGAGCAGAGCCTCGTAGGAGGATTTGAGCCGATCAAAGTCGCGCTCGAGCTGCTTTTTCTTCCACCGTGCCCTGCGGTTCTGGAACCATACCGCCACCTGCCGGGGTTGCAGGCCTAGCTTCTTCGCTAGGTCGCTCTTCCTCTCCGGCTCCAGCTTGTTCTCTATTTCAATGCTTCTTTCAAGCAGTTGTACCTTTTCAATTACCAGAAACCAGAGCCATTAACAATTTGCTTTGCTTTTGATAGATAAAGAAAAATCACGTACCACTTATTCAGCAAACACTAACAAAACCAGAAAGTAATGAATTTCTATAATAAATTACAAAAAAGGGTATCAAGATAATTTATTGTTACACAGCAGCAGCACAGCGGCTTGACAGTTATACTACCCAAATAAATTTTATTGATTTTTGTACAGCAACTTTATAAAGTAGCTTTCTGGACAACAACTTCACAACCTGCTTTACCGACAACTGCAGCCGTCCCAAACGAAGCCTAAAGCTTCTTAAAAAAAAAAGCTACACGAAAATAACTTCCGGTGATCTTTAAATTTCCCGCGTGCATGTCATCGTAGCGGCTCAAGTTTCCTCTCCGTCTTCAACCAGGTTTAGGGTTCTCGTTTTGTTGCAGTTGTAGTTAGGTAAGATGTCGAGCGCACAGTACGATGGTGGAGCGTCTCTATTCTCCGGTGGCGGCTTCATGCCATCTCAGGCCACCCAAACACCCGAGTCCGGCTTTTCCAAGGTACGTTGCAGGAAAGAAAGATCGAATCTTTTTTAGGTTTTATTTGATCCCCACTTTTTCTCCTCCACTGTAGATGTATCAATTTGCCCTCTTTCTTTTTTCAGGCCCGTGCAGCTCAAGGGATTCTCCCGCTTACAGTGAAACAGATCAGTGAGGCCTATGATTCCAACGATGACAAGTCCAATTTCGTTGTAGATGGAGTTGACGCCACCAATGTGATCTTATTTCCTCAAACTCATTGACAAGGTCAAATTGATATGTTTAAAAAAAAAAAGCCCTAACCCTGCATATGTCTTCGGGGTTTGTGTACAGGTGAAACTCTTGGGTATCATGATGAATAAGATAGAGAGGGTCACTGACGTTTCGTTTGTCCTAGATGATGGAACTGGGCGGATTAATGTGAATAGATGGTGGGTTCTTTGTTCTTTATGATTGCAAAATGCATGAACCCTACCCTATTCTACCTCTCTTTAATTGTTTAACCTTTATCTTTGTTCAGGGTTAATGAAACTTCAGATACCAACGAAATGGCTATTGTTCAGTGAGTAATTGTAGTTTTCTTTCTTTTGTTTATAATTTCCATGGCGTTCTTGACCCAAACTCTGTCAATTTCTCTTGATGGTAAGAAATGGGATGTATGTCACCATCCGAGGTAGTTTGAAAGGATTTCAGGGCAAACGACAAGTTGTTGCTTACTCTGTCCGGTAAGTCTTGGCTGTTTTTCGATGTCAGCTCAAAGGATATTGCAAACTCTGTTTTAGTTTGTTTTGTCTGCCTCACATGCTTAGCCATGAACCATGTAATCTTTCTTGTTATACTTTTAGAAGGAACATGTAATCTGCCCCAAGGTCCCCACAACCTTCCATTTCATGAGAAATTTTGTTTATCATAAAAGCATGCGAATAAATGATTCAAACATTTGTATGAATAGGATGATGAAAAGGCAATAATCTCTGGTGCTTTCCACGTGTCACAAAAAGGTGTCTGGAGTTGTGAAAAACTATGCCTAAATGTCCCAAAAAAAAATACTAATGCTACAGCCCATTCTTAGTGTCTTTGTTAGATTTGAAATATTTTCATGAATTTTTAGTTTTATTTTATTTCTAAGACTTACCTGCTGGAGGATCAGATTCATGAGCCCGAGCTGGGCTTAGGAATGGGTTTAATTGTCAAAGAAGATGAATTACACAGATGAATCTTTGGCCACCTACATTAACTATTGCAGTGTGTTTTAAGAAGTGATTTTCAATGCTTAGATATAAAGGTAGAGAGTTGGAATGAGGAAGTTCTATGCATAGATGGAAAATGCTTATGAGTCAAAGATTCTTGGCTGAAAGATTTGTAGGGATCCTATTTTTCATTGGAAAATTATCTTTTGTCTAGAGTGAGAATGGTTAGATAGACCAGTGATATAATTCAATAGAGCATGATTTGAAATAGCTAGATTTGAGAGGCAATGTATGCAAAACTGAAGATATGTTGGCGAAAAATCTAGATGATTTTTCACATACGGTGATAGGAATATGTTGCTCCAATAAAGCAACTTGATAAAATAGTATTGAAGTATTAGAAAGAAAAGAAATAGGTTTAATATAAATGCTTAGAAGTTGTGCAAAAGGATTTATTCAAAATAGAGTTCAATTATGATATAGTACAAAACAAAAAATGATTAGAAAGAAGATCTATAAAGCCGACCTTAAATAGTTGGGATAATTGTAAAATAAAGAGAAGAATATGATTTCAATGTTCGTCAAGGTGTGTAGAATAATTTGTTTGATATGTTGTTTGAGTTTGCAATGGTAGGAAATATTTCTTTTTATATTGTGTTTATGTTCTTGCGCAAGCACTTGCTTTTGTACAAGGTCATTAGTCATGCTTTATTTGAGAGAGAAAATTGATTTTTTTTTATTTTAATTTAGTTTGTTATCTGTCATCATTCTTATATCTTTGGTTTGCCCTAATAATTATGCTTAGATGTTGTGCATTAGGTGCTAGAGGGGAGTATACCTCGATTTGAGGATTAATTTATATGGTTTGAGCTTAGCCTCATTAGCCTTAACTAGTTCATTACGGTATGGTATATTCTCACTAGATCATGTATTTTTTAATTCACAAATGCTTGAGCTTTTAAGATTATGTTAATTTTTTTTTTTATTAAGTTATTTACCTTTAAATGAAAAAGGAGGTTTTTTTTGCTCCATTAAATTGCCATTGCTTGCAGTTACACTTATTTGATTTGGTTATACATAATTGATATCAACTAAAATATATGACATGTGCATTACCTCTCCACTATAACACACTAAGCATGCAATCTCATGCTATTACAAGTTTTATGTGTATTTGCAAATGTGTTAATCAGTTAATAAATATCAAATTGGATTTTTGCTAAGAAATATGATTCAAACACTAATTGTATGGGGCCCCATATTGGATCTAACAACTTCAAGTTGGCTAGTGTTGATATTCATGTTAAGGTTGTAGTTTAGTATGATCATCTTATTCATTAGTTTTTCTTCAATCACAAACATCTTGTTACTATGACATAGTTTTTTTTATTGAATGCCAAAATAGTTTTAAAGCATGTTTATTTTATGTTTCACACATGTTTTCCCTACTATTAAGCATTTGAGGTATTAATTAAGAACCATTTATGTGGATCATTAAGAAAATATTGATTTAAGAGTTTGTTTGTTTTTCTCCCTCTTTTCCTCTTGCCAGGTTGTGTACTACTCCCCCCCTCCCTTATTATCGGCTATAAGGAACAACAAGCTTTGATCCTATCATGCTAAAATTTGTGAAAACAACTTTTCCTCATCGGTTTATGTGCCTCACAAGAATAAATTTTCTTTCACGAACTTTCTCTCTTTAGATGCCACCCCTTCCTAATCTTCATGCACCCCCATCTTTCTTGGTTTATTTGAATCTACCCTCCTGTTTTTAGCTTAATAATATTCATCTTCTTAAAAGAAGGGTTATGGAAATTTCATCCTTAAAATGGTTTTTATATTCTCACACACTTTAGTTCTCATGCATGTAATCTAACCTTGTCGAAACAACTTCCACCCATCGATTTCCCCCCTTTCCCTCCCACTAACAATTATTAAATTCCTAATTTTGCTCCTCAAAGTCCTCTCAGCCATTCAAAATCCCAATCTCCAAAATATACTTTATCCTATAAACTTTACGTACACCACTAGCACATTGGTCCTAAAAGCTACACTTATCCCATTAGCTTCCTTCCCTCATCCCAACCATCTCCTGCAGTTCTTATGAATTTCCTTTTCATTAGCTTCATATACAGTTTTTAGTTCAATTTCTTAACTTTAACGCATCTCTTCTTGTTTACATTCTAAAGCTAGATTTTCTGGTCCTTTTTCCTTAAACTCAACAATCTCTGTTATTTCTGTTCTTTTAACAGAAATTTTATCGTAGTGGGTATATGCTTATCGTTTAATTGAGAAGTATTATGGTTCTGTCCATCTTTTAGTGATGTCATTCTTGCAACTTCTATTGTCCCAAGCTCTCAGCATTCTATATCCTTGGATGCTATCTGAGTTCCTGTTATACTTATTTTTCTGATTTTTTGTGCCTTTTAATGTCCAGTTAGTGCGGCTACAGCATTTATAAAGACGGTTATAGAGCTACGTGGAAAGAAGAACATTTCTTGACTGTTGTTGTGGATATTATTAATATTAATTTTTATGAAAAAGTCTGCCAATAACTTTTATGTAGAGACTATATTCTAGTGGATTTGGCTGTAAAAATTATATTCATACTATAAAAATTTCAAAAAAATAAATAAGAAAATATTACCCAAATAAAAGTATGCAGCAATTTGAAAAACAAAACTAAGAGATAGCTGTCCCAAACAAATCCATAGTACTTGTGAGCATCAATTCGTGAAATTGTGGAATACCATACCATGTGAATGATGCTCTGTGAAGCTTACTTGCAACAGCTTTGTCCCAAATGATAAAAAATTTTCTGTTACCCCTTATTTCTTATAGGAGTCTAATTTTTGCTTAAAATTTATTGTTCTTGGTGAACGTGAACTAGTTTATCCATTTTGCTTCACACTCTTTTCAAAATATGCTGTAGAATTAATTGACTTATGTCACTTGTATTTGATTATTTGAGAGTGTAATATGTTATCAAAATACAGTTGTAACTCTAGGATTGTTGAAGTTAGACAGTAATAAAGTGAAAGAAATGATATGATTTTATTGCACTTAATGAAGTGAAAGCTATCAATTAATGGACCTGACTGAGCCTTTATTCCACTTTTGGTTCAAGCATAAGTAACGATAACTTACTGAATTACTTCTGAATTGTTTGTGTAAACCAATGTCTTTTCGTTAACCACGTCAATCACTTCACTGAATAAACTAGAGAATCTTATCGATGCTGTGGTCTTTTCAAGGAACACAGGATCATGTTTTATGTTTCTCTAGCAGTTTAAAATAAATTTTATTACCTCATTTTCATGAGAAAACGTGAATGCTGATTATTTCTGTATCATGCCAAATTGTTTCATTCTTTTAACATCTCTATTTTCAGGCCTGTGATTGACTTTAATGAGGTGACTCTCCACTATCTAGAGTGCATCCATGTACATCTGGACAACACCAGACCAAAGGTATGATAACATAAAACAAAATCACTTTATTTCTATTCCACCAGCTTTGTTATATATCCTTGTACACCTCAAGCTCCTTTTCCTTCAAACAAATAAAAATTTTACCAGCTGGACCTCACCTGCAGGTAAATACTGTTATTGGAACTGTAACTCCAAATCAGAATGATTTTAAAGGATTTCAGACTCCTCTTACTAATCCAGTATGTTTAGAGTTGTATTGTTCCTTATATTCTGTTGAGTGAGATCATCATACTCATTAGCTAATGTTCCCTTACATAAATTTTGTTCTGATGGCTAATTTCAGATTCCAGGCATGAAATTTTCAGATAATGATATCCAAAAAAGGGTCCTTGATGTTTTCATGGAACCAGCTAGCCTGTAAGTTTGCTAACCTTTTTTTGCTTTGTTACATCCAAGCGTTTGTGGAATGCATTGTGTGTATGGAAGAAATGATTTGTTTTATGTTGACTACGTACAATGAATGTGGATCGAGAACTTCTATAGGATTTGGGTAGGCGTTGAAGTAAGTGCATTCACAATGACTTCCAATTTAATAGCCATTTGTGGTTTTTCTATATGCTTCCAAAAGATGCAATTACTTCGTTCTGATTCATTTGCTAGCTTATTTTTTGTCACAACCCGCTTGTTATGTGCCTTGGTCTATTTAGGTGTTTTAAGGGAAGCTTCTTGCTTGGGCCATGCTAAATGCTGATAGGGACGAGAAAAATGTAGATTGAGAACTTAAATAAGAGTGGGAGTGTGTTTATTACTCACTGGAACCTATTTTATGCTTTGAAAATATTTACATATAGATTACTGTGGGCTCCGAAAATTCGTCCCCGGCCTTCGCCCGCTATGCTTTTTCTTTTTTGGGGAGTTTTAACGGACTAAGTTATGGGGTAAATTTTAGAAGGCAGATGAGTTTGTAGATAAGACACTACTCAAAGATTTCTCCCTCATTTTGCGAGGACTTTATAATATGAGTTCTGGTTTCCTATAGGCGCAAGCCCCTATAGTAATTACCCCTCCCGATAACGAGAGAGAACTTTTGATTAAGGCTAGTTATCAATCAGATACATTATATCCGTAGATACGTAGTATCAGGCGTATAGTAGCAACATGGGCTTGAGAATTTGGAAATTTGAAGATTTTGGAGGATTTGATATTTAAAATAGAAATTTCACCATCTTGCACTTAAAGCGGATGGTGGGGGAATGGATGATGAACCTGATCAATACCCCATGGTTCTGTCGTCCCGGGCTATCGTGGTCCCTGGTCTACTTAGTCAGAGGAGGTAGTCGACCCAACTTGACAGAAGGATCCTTGTCTGCTGTCATGGGTTGCTTCGTCGAAGGAAACTTTGTAGACTTGGGGTAGATGTTTCTCTAAGGAGACAAATTTGAATCCACCTTAGCTAACATAGGGCATTATGTCCTGTCGATCATATCCTATTGATTCATATCTCAAAGATTTAATGCCACTAAGGAGTATATTGACTCTGGCAATAAATGTTATTTCATGGTTCCATTTGGCGGAAAAACCACTCGGTTCAGAGTCCTCCGGGTCATAACCGTTTATCCTGCGGTGCCATTTGGTGGCAAAACCGCCAGTTAGAGGACACATATCATGTCCTTACTGGCAGGAAATTGTTTGAAATGGATCATAGTGATATTTTCGACTAGGCATTAGCTCTTTGTGAACTAGAGTAGATTTTAATTTGTTCACCCTGGCAAGCTGTTGCGGAGGGTGGATGAATTTTGCTTTAAGTGATCGATGAGTGGATTTCAAATTTTAAATATTTTGGATTTTAGGGTTTTGGATTTTTTTGGGAACTTTTAATTTTGTGGGTATTTGGGTGAAGCTTAAAATATTTGGAATTTATCCCTCCGGTTGAGATCTTCGTTTAACACGACCATCATCGGGGTGATTTTAAAGTCACTTAAATATATTTGAATTTTGTGGAAGTTTAAGGACATTCTGAAATATTTAAAATTAACCCTTCCGGTTGATATCTGCATTCAACACGGCCATCACCGGGTTGTGGGGCCATTTTCATTTGAAAATATTTGTATTTTGTGGATGAACCTTGTCGACTCTGTCGAGTTATCGATAGAGGATCGGATTTCGCCATAGGCTTTGTGCATTTATTAGTGAATTCTCATTGTTATAAGCCTTGAATGTCTAATATGAATATATTAAAACAAATATACCAGTCACCACAGCCATATATTTGTTTGATAGTTCGAACCCTATTGACTCTTATTAGTTCACATATAAGGATCGGGTTTAAACTTGAATTCACTTATTGACCTGCGCAGCATCCCTAGACATCACGTGTGTAATAATAACACGCTTGCCGGGGCTAATGCGGGTGTTTGGGGGCATTTATAATTATTTGCTGAACCTTGTTGACTCCTATCTATTTGTTTATGATGATCGGGTTCATAGGCTTTATGCCTTTATTAGTGAATTCTTATTGTTATAAGCGTTGAAGGCCTAATATGAATGTATTAAAACAAATATACAGGTCACCACAACTGTATATTTGTTTGATAGGTCGAACCCTATCAACTCCTATTGGTTTGCGTAGAAGGATCGGGTTCGAACTTGAATTCACTTATTGAACACGCTCGTCGGGGCCCATCCGAGTGTTTGATTATATTTATCCTTTTGTGTACCTATGTGTGTACAAATTACAATGCATGTGCATTTTGAAATATTTGTAAACGCCTTCTGTCCGCTTGCATGGCTGTCGCGGATCCGGTGGCGTATTATAGCAGCTTTTGGATTGAGTTGTTTACTGCTTTGTTCAGGTTGATTGTCGTGCACTATTTGTATGATTTACGCAGGTAGATTATAGTGCACTAATGAATCTCCTACTTTGGGTTTGTTGATGCTTGCATTTGTTGTAATTGATTGAATGATTGATACAAATGTCATTCTCAAAAAGACTGGGATGGATACTCTGAGACCATTTTGTTTTCATCATTCGTCACTTGACTGCATTGAGAGCTTAATGTGTTTGTTTGTAGATTATCATTGACTGTCGAGCTGTCATGTTCATTGTACCTTCTTGCGATTGTTGCAATTATCTCACATTATTCAGCTACATGATCGAGATAAGTATCATGAGTTGGTTGATTGCCAATTGCATATAAATTTTGCAATCCCTTAAAGACATTGTGTTATCATCATTTATGAGTGAATGACACCTTGCAAGTCCGTTGATCCACAAGTTTTATACATTTCCACTTGCATCTCAATTGAAATGGTAGTCTCCCAATATTTCATTGGAAATATTGTATCACCATTCAAATGAGATTCCTTATTGATCTCTTGTCTTAGTTATGTTTAACTTTCAAGTTGGATTTGCATTTCTACTTAATTCTTGCTTGCATGTTGACTTCTAATGTTCTTATGGTTTAGGTTTTTCAAATTAAGTTTAAGTATAAGTTGAACTTAATGTCAATTATTTAATGTCTATTTGAGTTCAGAACAGGTCTCATGTTGTCCAAATCAAACTCAAGTCTAAGTTCTTTCAAGTCCAGTTCAAATCAAATTCATAAGCTCAATGTGCAAGCTCAAGTTCTATGTCCCCTGTAGTCCAACTCAAGTATTCGCTTGCGTTCAAATGTCCAAGTCACGTTCTTTTTTTTTTATTATTTTGTAAGTTCAAGTCATTTGTTATTTGAATTATGTTCAACTTTAAGCTCAAGTCCAAGTCCCATTTTTGTTTAAGTCCTTGTGCGCTTCAGATGAAATTTTGACAACCTCCCGACGTTTCCCCCGTTTAGGGGAAAATCTGAGAGACTAGCCTACCCCTCGTCGCTACTTTCGCTTCGGGTAGGTGTCTAACGACACTGTGGCCACAAATTCTTCGATCCCCGCCCGCTAAATGAGCGCTTAAGGGTCTTGGGCTTCTGTTGAAAAGAGCACAGGGATTTCCCCATGTGTGGGTACTTAATTTTGTTCCCCTCATGCTACATGAGCGGTCTGGAGATTACCTATCTCGTCGCAAGCGTCGTGCCAGTTTCCCTCCCTACTACGCTACGTGAGTGCGTAGGGGGTTTGCCAGCTCATCGAATAATTAAGTTAAAAATTTATACCTTGGGGACCAGCGGTGTTGGTTCGTGGATTGAGGCAAGAGGATGGGCACATTACTTCTCTTTCTTATAATCATTTAACTAAAATTAAATATAATTAATTATAATAACTATTATTAATTAAAGTAATTATAATTAAAATTAGTTAAAATTAATTTTAATTAAGATTAATCCCTAGTTTTACGAATTTACGGGATTAAGCCGAAGATGTGCGCTGAGGAGGCTACATTCACAGAGAGCAAACTCCAATTGTAACTTCCGATCAAAATGTCCTGGCTCCTGATTCGACAGGAAGAGAACATCTCTGGAAGAGCGAAGTCGAACAGCACGAAGGACCCAGAGAAGCAACGCGAAGGGGAGAAAGTTATCTTCACAGCCGTGAGCTCCTGTTCTTGCTTTGCGATCAGCCAGGAAGGGAATGTCGTCGACGGAGCGAGGTCGAAAATCACGAAAGAGTCGGAGAAGCAACGCGAAGGTGAGAAAGTTATCTTCACAGCCGCGAGCCCCCGTCGTTGTTCCCGTCAAAGTGGCGTAGCTTCCGATCCAGCGGGAATGGAACGTCGTCGACGGAGCGAGGTCAAACAACACGAAGGAGCCTTCTCTGCAAGCGACTCCTGTCATTGGTTCCAATCAAAATGTCGTAACCTCTAATCCGACAGGGAATGGAGTGTCTTCATCGGGGTAGAAAGCAAGAGAGATCCGAGCGAGAGCCTCAACTCTCTCATTCCTCCGCTATTTAACACGATGGGTAGCTCGTGCAGATAACATGCAAAGAAGAGACGTCGGCGTACGAGCGACGTGCGAGGTCTCGCGACGCTAGGATTTTTTTTTTTTTATATATATACAAAGGTCAACAATCACCTACTACATCCAAAGTATTTGCTATCTTTTTTGTCTATATTATTAGGTTTCAGGGCTGAATATAAGTGGTTAAGGAGGTTTCAACATTTATATCAGGATTTCATGGGTTTAATATGAAGGGTTTAACTTGTTCAACTTAACCTATTTAGGTTGCAAGAGAAGTACTACTGAATGGTTGGTTGTTATTAAAAAAAAAAAAAACTGAATTGATGGTTGTTTAGTCTCTCATTGTTAAGTGATATTATGGTCTATTTATATGACATTTATAGTCTTTTTATATTAGGATAGTTATGTCTTGTATTGTTGAATTATAATAATTATACATGATTTTATAATATTTTATATTATTTTAAAAATAATGCATGCCATGCTACACGCCAATGTGCCTTATTCTTTATTGACAAATATTTCACAACTCACATGTCCACAATTCACCTACCTGTGATGTGCTGATCCTTTCTCTAAATTCTTTTTGTTCCCTTCTCATTTAATGATAGCATCTGTACTGATTTGAGGTTGTTGTGTCTGCAGTGTGCGAGAACAGGGATTACATATTGATGAAGTTATTAGAAGACTTGATTTGCCACGGAACAAGATCATGTCCGTATCTTGAATTCCCTAAACATTTAACACTTACATATTTCTGGTGTCTTGTTTGCTTCCTAAAAGTTACAGAATTTTTCGTGCAGGGAAGCTATTTCATATCATAATGATCTTGGTCATATCTACTCTACAATCGATGATTTCCATTTCAAGTCTGCAATGAATGGATGAATGGTATGATGAATCTTTCTACGTCGCCATCTGCAATTGGCAATTCTCTTTGTTTTATTTTGAATGTTTTTGCTCTGCTCTTTTAGAGTTTTTGTTTTTTCTTCACAGTTTTGTTCTTTTAGTTTTTCTGGTTAAGTTCTGGCAAACTCAAGCTTTTTACAAGCTTTCAGACACCCATAATCTTGTTGTAAGCTTATTTATCAATGAAATTCATGGGCTAATTAGATCCATGTTGTTGATCCTTCTGTTTTTGTACTTCTCTAGGCATCGTATTAAATTTTCCAGCCTCTAATCATCTAACTAGATTTCTTTCAAGAATGAAGAAACTTTTTTTAGTTTTTGAAAGCTTACATTGTTTGTGAACACTACTAAACCATACTAAAGGGCTGTTTGGTTGGATGCGAAGTGGAACAAAGTAAAATAAAGTATGTAATGTATATCTTTTTAGTTTATTATTGAAGTAAACTAAGCTCGTTTAATTTTGAGCGAGAACTATTCATATCACAAGCATGCTTGCTTGACAGCTCTTACTACTGCCTCCATTCAACGCTGGCCACTACACACAACTCTCCTTGGCCTGTTGGTTGAGAGCTTAGGCTTCCAACCAAGAGGTCCAAGGTTCGAGTCTATGTGTATGCGTTGTGTGTGAGTTTGCCTTAATTGGCCTAAATGTCCCAAAAAAAAAAAACGCTGGCCACCACTGCTGCTAGTGGTGGCTGCCACCACCTGCTAAGTTATTTAAATTATTAAATATTTAACATAATATATAATATAAAATTAAGTATAAAATATAATTTTAAATATATATAATTTAAATTTAATTGAAAATTAAGTAAATATTTGACGACCAGAATATGTGAAACAATTCCATGTAATTCAAAAAGCGTGAAATCATTTCGCCCATTCAATTGAATGTGTGACATGCAACTGAATGGGTGAAATGATTTCATGCATTCCATTGAATGCATGTAATCTAATTTTTCGTATGCTTCTTTTTAATTTTTCTTTTCATTATGGTCCTATTACTATTTTAATTTATTAATATGATCCTTTTAAAAATTTTGCATCCGAATTATCGAATTCAGCAACCGAGGAAAAAAAAAAATCACAATATTATTTTGTTGCCAAACAAACATTGATCTTCACACTACTATCCATTGGAGGATTATAGCATGTGAATCGTGGAAGGCGATATGGCGTCTATGCGTATGAACCGCGAAAGGTGACACACGAAAGGGAAGGCGTGATCTCTTGAGTTGTTCGCGAGCTCACTTTTAGTGGCACGAGTGAAGCTCGAGCTTGCCTTTTGAGCTCGACTTGAGTTCAAGCTCGGGATTTCGCTTGCATGTCGAGCTCAAGTTAGGCTTGACTCGAGCTCAACTAGACTTGTTTGCCTCCTAATTTGGTCACATAAAACGTCGGTTTTTTTATGACCAGATTAGGAGAGTACATGTATTAGATACGGCCTATGTTAAGAAGGGTATATACAGACCTAAAAAGACTTTGTAATAAATATTAGAAATGATATTTTTTATTAGATTTAATTAAAAAATGACTTTTAACAGTATACAATAGATAAAAATGATTCATGTATCTGACCCCACAGTGGGATAAAGGCTTAATAAGTTGTTATTGCACACCTCTAATCCCCCTCTATCAAGTGAAAGAACTAGTTTTTTTTTTTTATGTTGTGATTAAATAGGGTATGAACACAAACCTTAACCAAATAACCTTAGCTCCTTCAAGGAGCATGCTCCTTTTTTTTCTCTCAAAAACAACATTTTATTCATAAAAGTTAAGGATTACAAGACCCATGGACTGACAGCCACTGCAAGAAACATCGGAGACACAAACCATACAACAAGAAGCAAAAACAACAAGTAGGACAAAATTTAAAGAAAGTCAGTCGGACTCAGGTACGGAAGCCACCAGCACCAATCCCACGACCAGCCACGGACCATCCATAGGTGAAAGTTCCAGAACACCAAAGCCACCAAAAACTCCACGAATAACACCCAGGTTGCCAACCAGCGAATCGAACAGGGGGAAGCAGGGGGTTTCCTCATCATTGTTCATAAAGCCATCAAAAACCATTGCCAAAAGGAAAGGTGAATGAGCCTAGCTTATTTCTTGCCATTACCTTTCCTCCTTTTACCACCATTTGGATGACAAAAATTAGCAGGCACCACCTCCTCAAAATTTTAGAGTTTTTGGAGCCCGTTTTAAGTATAAAAAAGTAATACTTTTAATGAGTAACTAAGAGAGAGGGGAACGTGATTAGAGAGAGAGCTCTTGAGGAGATTTTATGGTTTGTGAGAGGAAGGAGAAGGTGGGCTTCGTGAGGGAGAAGGAGTGTGAGGGAGATCACACGGTTGCTCCAAGCTTGCTGCACTTTGCTCCTCCTGTGGCCCGAGAAGATCTTGTAGGAGGCTTTCTAAGGGGGAGACTCTTCTACATCCGTGTCCTCTAAGGTACTCTGCCTTCTCTAGGAGGGAGAAAAATAAGAAGGTACGCTGCCGTCGCCAGAAGGGTGAGAAAAGCATTTGGCTCTCCGCCACACCTGGTTGGTGAAAGTGAGTCTTGTGAGGACTTCTCCGCCTTGTCGAGGGGGAAAAAGGAGAACTATAGTTTTGTAGTGAAATTCCCGGAGTGGAGGACTCCGGGGAGTGGACGTAGGTCAAGTGACCGAACCACTATAAAAACTATAGTGTGTTTTTTTCTTTACCACTTTTTTTTTTGCTTGCACTTTATTTTCATTACATTTGCTTGGTGATAATTGTAGTAAAAATCATTGTTGCAAATTGTGTTCAGCTACTTGCTTTCGCATTAAATTTTTAAGGTTAAAATTTAGAAATAAAAAAAAAATTATTAGAACTCATGTTTAGGATTTTTATTGCAATAATTTTCGCAATTCACCCCTCTTGGCGTATGTAGTAATTTCAATTGGTATCAAAGCGGGGTTTCAAAAATAGTGTTTTAGAAAATCTTAAAAATCGGTCATGTCTCATTTTGGTAATCGTAATACTGCAGAGGCTTATTCAATAACCCGTCCACCTCTTTTTGATAATATCCCATCTAATTTCTGGAAGATTAGAATATCTATTTTTTTATAGTCTATTGATTACCGCTTGTGGATGTTAGTAAATGATGGTTATGCTGCACCTTCTAAACTTGTGAATGGAGTGAAAACTTAAGTGCCTTTCAATGAATGAAGTAATGAGGATAGGGAATTAGCTCAATTAAATGCGTAGTGCTTAAATTATTTCTTTTATGCTTTAAAATCTTAGGATTACATGAGAATTTCTACTTGTGCTATTGGTAAGGAGATTTGTGATAGACTGTGCATCACGTACGAAAGATTTAATGAAGTTAAACAGTCTAGGCTTAACATTCTACTACATGATTATAAACTCTTTTGTATGAAACCTATCGAAATAATATCTGACATGTACACTAGGTTCACCCAAATTATGACATCCTTGCATGCATTAGGTAGAGAAATTTTAAATTATGAGAAAGTTAACAAGATTCTTAAATGCTTACCTAGTTCCTATGATGAAAAAATTACTGCCATCACTGAGTCTAAAGACCTAAACGTTTATTCTATTGATAATTTTCCTTGGTCACTCATTACATACGAGCAAGGAGTGAGTCAAAGGCAAAGAGATGCAGGTGAAAAGAAGAAGAAGCGGACGTTGTCATTAAAAGTGAACAATTCAGAAAGTGAAAGTTCTGCAAGGGAGGAAGAATATGACATAGCCTTGATGACCCGATAGTTCAAGAACTTTTTGAAAAAAAAATAAATAAATGCGTCATCAAAACAATTGGAATAAAGGTAAAAGCTCGAGAACTACTAAAGTTTCATGTGACACAATTTTCTTTGAGTGCAGGAAGCCAGGTCACCTCCGAGCTGATTGCCCCAACCTAAAGAGCCAACCAGCCATGGAAAAAGGCGAGGATAAAGCCAAGTACAAGAAAGGAAAGATGAAGACACAAAAAGCATTTTGGGCCGACTCTGCCTCAAAATCGTCAGAAGAAGAAGCAGATGAGGAGGTAATAAATTTGTGTATAATGGCTAATGATAATCTTGATCAATCAGATCAAGACAAGGTATTTCAACTTTTATATGAAGATTTACTGCTTATTCTAAAAAAAATTCATGACTCGTATAGGAAATTAAAAAGGATGCATGCTAGTCTTAATATTGATTTTAGTACTTTACAAACTGAGCATGCTAACCTAGTTAAAGAACATTCTGATTTAGATAGGGATCACATGTCCCTGCTTGATGAGTATGATGCATTAAATAAGAAGCCTATTGAATTAACATAAGCATATGAATCCTTGAAAATCACGCATGTTGAACTAGAATAGGCTTTTGATAGACTAGACAAACTTGTATTTGAGGTAGAACACAATGAACATTTATTAAAAATAGAAGTTCATGGATTAACATAACAAAACAACACATTTAAAGAAAAAAAATCAAAAAACTAAAAAAAGAAAATGCATCACTCACATTAGTCCAATCTAGCAAACCCCCAGCACTGTATGCATCACAAACTTTAGGAAGAGGCAACACCACTCACATAGGTTAGTAAACCCATTTCCCAATGTTAGGTGCTTCTCTTGTGGCATGCTAGGTTATATAGCCCGCACATGCACGATTCACCCTATAACACACTTGGTATGGAGACCTAAATTGCATCCATCATAGCATAGCATGTATACATCTCATTCATGCTAGCATAAGGAGGAACCCAAACTCACTTGGGTTCCCAAATCTAACCCTTGAATAAAATTATAGGGATGCTCTAAAAAAAGACCTAGTGAGAGCATGTGGTACCTGGACAGTGGCTGCTCGCGACATATGACTGGAGATATGAAGAAGTTCATTTTACTGGAGACCAGGACCGGAGGTAAAGTAACATTGAGAGACAACACCATCAAGAAAGTAGTGGGCTCAGGTATTGTTGGTAATGCTAAGAATTTTTTAATTGAAAATATTTTATTAGTTGATGGTTTAAAGCATAACTTAGCATTAGTCAATTATGTGATAAAGATTTTGACATAAAAATTCCCTCTAACAAATGCCTGATTAGCTTAAATGACAAACTAGTTTTAGAAGGAAAACGAATGAACAATGTTTACATGTTAGACCTTAATTGCATTGATAGTTCAAATTCATTTTGCTTGAAAATAATTATTGATGCCTCATGGCTATGGCATAGGAGACTATGCCATGCTAATATAAAAACACTTAGAAATATTACTCAGAAAAATATAGTTAGAGGCATATCTAAGTTAGACTTCACTAAAAACCATATATGTGATGCTTGCCAACTAGAAAAATAAATCAAATCATCCTTTCATTCAATCAAAGATGTGATCACCTCTAGGCCATTAGAAATTCTTCACATGGACTTATTTGGACCCGTTAGCACAATTAGCTTAGGAGGGAAAAATTATGGATTTGTGATTGTAGACGAGTTCACTAGATTCACATAAGTAAGATTCCTAGCACAAAAGAATGAGTCATTTGAGGAATTTAAGATTTTCTTCACTTGGATTCAATGAAAATTAGGATATGAAATCTCAAAAATTTATAGTGATCACGGTGGAGAGTTCTAAAATGAAATATTTGAATCATTTTGTCAAGAGATAGAAATAGAGCGTAATTTCTTAGCCCCTAGGACTGGACAACAAAATGGAATAGCAAAAAGAAAGAATAGAACCTTGGTAGAAGCTGCTAGGGCAATGCTAGCTGAGTACACCATTCCTAGATACTTTTGGGCAGAAGCAGTAAACACAGCGTGTTATGTCTTAAATAGGGCGAACATTATATCAAAGCTAACTAAAACTCCTTATGAACTCCTTAACGGTCAGACACCGAATCTTTCACATCTACATGTCTTTGGTTGCAAGTGCTTCATCTTGAATAATGGCAAACTTCCCTTAGGAAAATTCGATCCCAAGTGTGATGAGGGCGTCTTCTTAGGTTATTCATCTATAGGTAAGGCATATAAATTTTTAATAAGAGAACCCTTATAGTAGAAGAGTCCACTCATGTAGTATTTGATGAATCAGATAAGCCCTCTGAATTTAAAATTGAAGAAGATGAAATAGAGACAATTCAAGGAGTAGAGACTATGACCTTAGGAGAAAGGGTAGAACCTCAGGAAGATTTGCCTAAAGAATGGAGATATTCTTCTAGTAATCCTAAAAAATGAATTTTATAAGACCCTTCAGAAGGTGTAAGAACTAGGCATGGACTTAGGAAGGAAGTTAGTTATTCAGCATTCATCTCTATGATAGAACCCACGAGTATAGATCAAGCTTTAGGAGATGAATTCTGGATCCTAGTAATGTAAGAAGAACTGAACCAATTCATCAGGAATGATATTTGGGAGTTAGTCAAAAGACCTAAAGAATATAGTGTAGTTGGAACAAAATGAGTCTTTAAAAATAAGGTGACTGACTCAGGAACCATAAGAAGAAATAAAGTCAGATTAGTAGCTAAGGGATACAATCAAATTGAGGGAATGGACTTTGAAAAAAATCTTTGCCCCTGTTGCTAGACTAGAAGCCATAAGAGTGCTCTTAGCTTTTGCTTGCTTCAAGAATTTCAAACTCTATCAAATGGATGTAAAGAGTGCTTTTTTGAATGGAGTAATCAAGGAGGATGTCTATGTTGAGCAATCCCCCGGATTTAAAAGTTAATAATTTCCAAACCATGTATTCAAATTAAAAAAGGCACTTTATGGATTAAAGCAAGCACCTAGAGCCTGGTACGAAAGACTTAGCTCATTGTTGTTAGATAGAGAATTTGTAAAGGGAAGTGTGGACACTACACTCTTCTTACAAAAGGTTAAATATGAAATTCTCATTGTTCAGATCTACATAGATGACATCTTATTTGGATCATCGAATAAAAATTTTTGTGATGAATTCTAAAAAATAATGAGTAATGAGTTTGAAATGAGCATGATGGGAGAACTATACTATTTTCTTGGCTTTAGTATAAAACAAATGGATAACAAAACATTTCTTAGCCAAACAAAGCAAATTAAGGATATTCTGAAAAAAATGAAATGGATAATGCTAAACCCATGAACACTCCAATGAGCTCAACAATTCAATTAGACAAAGATCCAAATGGAAAATCAGTAGACTAGAAAAAATATAGAGGAATGATCGGATCTCTTCTTTACATGACTGCTAGTAGACCAGACATAATATTTAGTGTGTGCCTTTGTGCCCATTTTCAAGTTAACTAAAGAGTCTCACTTAATTGTGGTTAAGAGAATTCTTAGATATCTACTAGGCACCCCGAACTTAGGGATTTGGTATCCCAGGCTTAACACTTCCTTTGAAATTGTAGTGTACTCAGATTTTGATTTTGTAGGATTTAAGGTAGATAGAAAAAGCACATATGGTACCTGTTAATTCATAGGACAATCTTTTGTTTTTTGGTCCAGTAGGAAGCAAAATTCGGTAGACCTCTCCATGGCAGAGGCAGAATATATTGCAGTAGGAAGCTGTGTTGCATAAGTACTATGGTTGAGGCAACAAATTCTTGATCTTGGATTACATGTAGGAACCATCTCAATCATGTGTGACAACACAAGTGCAATATACATCTCTAAAAATCTAATTCAACACTCTCGAACAAAATATATAGATATTATACACCATTTCATAAGAGATCATGTGGCTAAAGGAGATATAAAATTGCATCACATCGCTACAGAAGATCAATTAGCAGACATATTCATGAAACCGCTAGCATTCGATACCTTTAGCACTCTAAGGACAAAACTAGGTGTCATAGACATTAATGCATAAAAAAATTGCTGTTCCTAATCATCACCCACTCACTACACAAAACCTTGACAAATAATATTTTCCTTATCGTATTGTACGATCCACTATCGTACTGTACGATATATCTAAAACTACAGAAATCATAACTCAGATGCAATTTTTGCCTATATTGATCGTACTATACGATCCACTTCATACTGTATGATACAGGGTGCAATTCATTCAATTTGTTTGGTACGACATTATTAAACTTTGTACGATATGATATATCTTCTTCGTACTGTACGATCCACATCAGCGAAATGGATGAGGATGACTTAAAGATGACTAGTATGAAATAATTGCAGTTCGTACTATACGATCCACCTATTCGTACGGTACGAAACTTTTCGTCAAAGGTCGTACCGATGACCCTCGGGACAATCAAAATCCTTATGATCGTACTGCATAATACCCATCGTACTGTACGATTTGACCACCTTTCTAGAAATGATCGATTAGAGAATAATTAATGCTACATCGTACTGTACGATACCATATCGTACTGTACGATGTCTGAAAAATTCTATAAATTGGCTTTATTGGCAGATCATTTCACTCACACTCATTTCTTCACCCTCACTTTGTCTACTTGCCTTTTTGAACATGTCAAGCTCAAACAAGCGGGGTCGTCTCACTACAGAAAAAATGCCAAAAACCGGCGGTTTTTTTCGACGGTTACTATGGTTAAACCGGCGGTTTTCCTGTTTACCGGCGGCTTGGCGGCGACATTCAGGCCGCCGGTAAAAATGGCGTAGGAAACTAATACCGGCTGTTTATTTATGCGGCGGTTTTCCGGCGGCTTATACCGCCGGTGACAACCGGATTTTCAACCGGCGGTTTTCCGGCCGTCACGCCGCCGGTTAGTTGATCGACGGCAAACCGAAGGTCATATTACCGACTGTCGTCTGGCGGTTAAAGCGGGCGTCGTGTGTTCGCTAAACCGGTGGCTTATCGTACCAAAATCATCGGTTAGGCTGCCGTTAAAAGCCGGCAGTTAAACCGCCGGTAACACCGGCGGTCCATAAACCGCCGGTTAGAACCGCCGGTAATATGCATTTTTTCTGTAGTGTCTAGTCGTTGGAAGCTCGTCTTCCTCACGCTGACCCAGTGACCATTTCCTGAATGCTGACAGTGAAGAAGCCTATCACAAATATAAGGCATGCAAGATTACACCATCTCGAATGTTAAACTAAGAGGCACTAAATTTTGAGGTAATGCCTCTATTTGCCTCCACCACGCTGTAATTCCTACTGACTCTAGCCTTTCCATACAACTCAGAACTACTTTTCGAATTTCTAGCCAACCTTACAATCAACATCGAAAACCATAACCTTAACTCTTTCGTTTGCCAACAACATGTTGATATCACTAGAGCGAACCTTGCCTAATACATTGGGCTCTCCACTGACGGTCCTAGAGTTAACTCATTTCTTACCAATGACTTTGAATGGAGTGCTGCGAACTTAGTTCTTAGGAATGTCGCCTTCTGCCAGCACCAACCACTCGTTCAATCCCTAAATCAAAATGCTAGAATCATTCAACACATTCTTAGAACCTCGATAGTACCCAAAGCTGGCGATCGAATTCGAATGACCCCAAGTTTATCTGTCACTACCTATCTTACCATGTTCAACACCAAATTCAATGAGGCAGACTTGATTATCGATTACATTTGAAATATGACCTTAATTCGCCTCCCTACCACCTGTAGAAAACAAAACATAGCTCTTGGTCACCTTATAGGGTACATTCTTCAAAATAAATATCAGTTAACCTATCCCAGTGAACCCGACAACCTACCCATTTTCTATACGGATGCCTTCATTCGTATTTTGTTTCATCGAGGGTTGGAGCCGGATGAACCTGACTTTGATGAAGTAGAAGGAGAAGCTGCCCCAGCAGCAACTCCTACTCGACCATGGCAGCATGCAACACCACGAGCACCTGCTCCAGCATACCCTCACGATGATTTGGATGAATTCGACCAACTTTAGAGCCGTCTTGACACACAGATACAAGAACAACATCAACAGCATGAAGAAGGCATGTGGTGGTTTGGAGAATGCTTCACCTTGATTGATCACCGCTTTGACATAATCCTTCAATATTTCCAACCACACCCACCTCCACCTCCAAGTGATCAAGATCCTCCTTTTTGAAGTATATCTATTTTGTACTTTCTTTCTTAGTGTTGTTTGTGCCTCCTCTTTTTTATGATGTTAGAAGGGGGAAAAGTCTTGTTGTAGTCAGTTCAGTCTATTGTAGTTTGTTGTCTTACTGTTGTAGTTTGCTTATGCTTATATTTCCATATGTTTCAATGAAATGCATTTTTCTTTCTCTTTATTTTTTCTTGTCTATTTCATATTATTTTTATTTAATAAAAAAAAGCCATGCAAATTTGCTTATAACAAACATTATTTAACATCATTAAAAAGAGGGTGATTGTTGAAATCCATGACCCCTAATTTGAGATTTTGATGATTGCAAATAATGTTGTCTGAACTATTATTTATTGAATATTTTTTATTTCTATTATTGTCTATGAGTACTAATATTTTATGAAGATTACAAGTTACTTAGGACAACAAGAAGAACTCAAGACTGAGTAGAATATGAGTGTGAGTCTGTAACATTGTAACTTTTTATTTATTTTATTTTCTCTTTTTTTGAGTCTGGCCACAAACTGCATGTAAATCTGACCAACCATGCACACACATAGGGGGAGAGGGTTTTAAAAGAAAAATGTAGATTTTTTCTCTGTTGATCATACTGTACGAATATATGTCATACTGTATGATCTGATCTGGTTAAAATATCTTTCTGTGAACAGGTCGTACTGTATGATTCATATCATACTATACAAAGTGTTACTAATCCAAAACCCTAGCCAACAGATTAGTTTAAGTATGTTTTATCAGCCGTTCATACTGTACTAAGAGATTCATACCATACAATTTATTTTAAATACTTACTTAAATTAACCCGTGATTAGTGAAATAAATCAAGGATTAATCTCTGATTGGTAATTGTACTGTATGAACAAGTTCGTATTATACGATAACTCGAGGCTATTTTTTATCATCCCGGAGTTCATCCTAGACGATCCCTTGATTTTGCCTAATCGTACTGTACGAAGTAGGTCGTGGTACCTGAAAAATTCTTTCCGCTGCCTCTTTAGTCGGCTTGGGCTCGGGTGGTATTTCAGAGGTTTTCTTATATCCCTGATTTTTCTTGGGGATCTAGAGCTCTGGAAGATGCTGCTGTCATACCCAATGACGTACAGATACGAGTTTAGATCGTCCCGGATATCATCCTGTACAAATAGAAGAGTTGAGGATCATACAGTACGAGTTTATATCGTACTGTACGATTGTATTCAGAAGTTTTTGAACTGTTCGTAAACCTTTATACCAGGATGAAGCTCATTTATACTAATCATACTGTACGATATGGAATCGTACTGTACGATAGTAACGGCTAATTTGAAAAATTTTAGGGTTTTTGGAGCCCATTTTAGGTATAAAAAAGTAATGTTTTTAATGAGTAACTAAGAGAGAGGGGAACATGATTAGAGACGGTTTCTTGGGAGAGAGCTCTTGAGGAGATTTTAGGGTTTGTGAGAGGAAGGAGAAGGTGGGCTTGGTGAGCGAGAAGGAGTGTGAGGGAGATCACATGGTTGCTCCGAGCTTGCTGCACTTTGCTCCTCCTGTGACCCGAGAAGATCTTGTGGGAGGCTTTCTAAGGGGGAGACTCTTCTAAATCCGTGTCCTCTAAGGTACTCTGCCTTCTCTAGGAGGGAGAAAAATCAGAAGGTACGCTGCTGTCTCCAGGAGGATGAGAAAAGTATTTGGCACTCTGCCACACCGGGTTGGTGAAAGTGAGTTTTGTCAGGGCTTCTCCATATGTCAAGTAACCGAACCACTATAAAAACTCTGGTGTGCTTTTTTCCATTACCGCTTTTATTTTTTGCTTACACTTTATTTTCATTACATTTGCTTGGTGATAATTGTAGTAAAAATCATCGTTGCAAATTGTGTTCAACTACTTGCTTTCGCATTAATTTTTTTATGGTTAAAATTAAAAAAAAAATTAGAACTCATGTTTAGGATTTTTGTTGCAACAATTTTTGCAATTCACTCCCCCTCTTGGCGCATCTAGTAATTTCACCTACCACTGAAAATTGTCTCTTGATTATCTACTTGCAGTCATCATCCCAGATTGAATATGATCTACAAATTTTAGATATCATTCGTTTGCTTTTCAAGCTTCTCTAATTCTATCTTCTAATGAAGGCTAGATTATCATCTGAAAGATAAATCCAACTGACATGTTTGGTGAAGATAATACTTTGAATTCCAACCTCTCCATCTCTTTAATGAAAGTCTGCTAAGAAGTCATTAAACTGGCTGCTACTCTTATTGACTTTCTGCTTAGTGCATCAACAACCACATATACTTTACCAAGATAATAAATAATATTTAAATCATAATCCTTAATTAGCTCTAATAATATCTTTTGCTTTAAGTTTAACTCCCAGTAAAAATGCACTTCAAACTCTAGTAGTCGATAAAAAATTTACATCGGGCACCGTGCATATAATGCTATCAAATTTTTAATGTAAAAATAATAGTTGCTAGTTCTAAATAATGAGTCGAATAGTTTTTCTCATGTGGCTTCAGCTATCTAGAAGCATAAGACACTAGGCACTCTTTCAATCTCAGGAGTCCTTTCTCATTACATCAAATTTTTAATGTAAAAATAATAGTTGCTACTCTTATTGACACTCTTTCAATCTCAGGAGTCCTTCCTCATTCTGATGTATAATAAATGGCATAGCCTTTTGAGTCAATCTTGTTAGAGGAATATAAATCTTTGAAATGCCTCTGATAAACTTCTTATAGTATCTTGTCATGCCTAAAAAACTACGAACCTCAGTCACTGACATCAGCCTCGACTAGTCCAGCATAGCCTGCACCTTCTGAGGATCTATAGTGACTCATTTCTTACTTATCACATGCCTTAGAAATTCTACGGAAGTTAACCAAAACCCACATTTTGAAAACTTAGCAAATAATCTTTTCTGACTCAATATTGTTAAGGTCAATATCAGATGGACTGTATGTTCCTCATCAGATTTGGAATGCATCAAGATATCATCAATGAACATAAGAATAAATTGATTTATATACCCTATGAACACCTTGTGCTTCAAATCCATAAATACTAATGGAACATTTGTCACACGAAAAAAGGCATAACCATAAATTTATACTTCTCATATCTATTAATGAATATTATCTTCGCTACATCTTCATCACCCTCAACTGGTAATAACATGATTTCAGATCAATCTTAGAGAACACAATTCCACCTTTTAATTGGTCAAATGAATCATCTATCATGAGTTGCAGATATTTATTCTTCACCGTTACTTTATTCAGCTCCCAATAATCAATGCACATTCTTAGGGATTCATATTTTTTTACAAATACTATAGGAGCTCCCCACGATGATCTACTCTGTCTGATGAATCATTTATCTAATAATTCTTGCAACTGGACTTTCAATTATTGTAACTCTCTTGGTGCCATTCTATAAGAAGTTTTTGCTATGAGAATTGTACCTGGCAACACTTTAATATAGAATGCTACTTCTTTTTCTAGAGGTAACCCAAATAACTCTTTGGGAAAGATATATAGAAAATTCTTCACCATACAAACACTACCAATGCTCTCAACAGGTTTGCCTGCCCAAGTCTATCACATAAGCTAAGAATACAAGGTCCCCACTTTTCTAGTCCTTGTCCACTTGGAGTACATCAATTAAAAAAGTCAAAACACTTTAAACATTCAAAGAAATGCCCCATTTATGCATAGACTCACATTCTTCTTGTTACATTTAATTTGAGCCTACTATCTGCTCAACCAATCCATTCAAAAAATAATATCAAATTATTATTGGGATAATATAATCAGTTTCGATGCTAACTTTCTACAAGAAATCTCAAGCTCACACAAACAAACCTTATTTATAAAAATCAAATCTCACATCAGTAATATAATAGAAAACTCAAGACATAATGGAATAAGGGGTAAACATAATTCATCCATAATACGCTCATAAATTAGTGAATGAATGACACCAGAATAAAAAAGAATACTATAACGCAACTCAAAAATATAGGCCATACATGTTACCATGTTTGGAACTTCCTGTGCCTCATGGTTAGTCAGACTAGAAATTTTGGGCTGAACTGGAGGGGCACTACCAACCAATGTAGACTCTCATTGCACTCCTTATGACCTTTAACTGAATAAGCTTCACTATATGCCATTGATCCCTCACTAACTATTCTAGACAAAGCCACGATTGATTGTTGCCACTAGCTGGCTCCTGCATGAGGTCTACCTTCTAGTAAAATCTCAATGCACTGAGCTATCTTGTTAATAGAATTGCCACAATAAAAATACATACCCATATACTTATAGGACCTACCATAGTGCTTTTTACCATAGTAGCAACATACTGTAATGTTGCCAACAGATATCGATCTACCTGCACTTATAGAAATTGCAGGACTCCATAGATTTCCCTTGTCACCAAGCTTGGATCACTTCCCATCAACTTCACTCTTAGAGAGCTCCCCTCCAAATCTTTTACTTCTTGCATCCCATGTCTACTATGTATTTGTCAGATTATTCTCCACTAATCTAGCTCGCTTAAAGAGGCCACCCCAATTTAAAGGACCAGTAGAAACTTAGGTAGAAGGAGATCAATTACTACGAATTGACAATATATTTGATGAAAATGTATTTTGATGAATTGATAATGAATCATGATTATTATACACATGTGATTTGATATGTTTGGATATTAAATAAATTTATTTAATTTTTTAATTGGAACAATAATTAAACTAGCTGATTTATCTATGATCGCTTCACTGGTCAAACTAGTGGTTCTAACTGGTTTAGTTCAATTTGATGCATGGCTAGCTTTAAAGTGCATTGGATTGGCCATATGATTGACACATGATTAAACTGGTTAATCCAACAGGTCCAATCTAATTTTCAAAACCATGGTGCCTATTGACTCTAACATCATGGTTGTAAAATTCATTAACAAATTCCACTGAATAAATATAATTATTTACATATTACACCACTACCATAAGAAAGTTATATCCATAACAAATACTTATAAATATTTTGTCCACACTTAACATTGGGTGACATGCACTTTTAAAGTCTTGAATGCAAACACTGAAAGAGAAATACATGTATTTAAAACGTTATTCACTATCTATGAATTTCTTGAAGGGTAATAGACATATTATAGTACATTGCCTAATTTCTTGACATTGAATTGTAACTTCTTTTCATTGTATGGAAATGCAATATCCGTTTCAACTCCTCTTTATTCTCAAAGAATAGCCCAACTCGTAATTGACCAATAGATAAACTCGAGTACGATACCATTGTATCAATTCATTGAATTGGAGATACTTTCAGGCGCTGATCCTTATAAAATGAGGGTTATTGATTTATTATCCATCACTTGAATTGTTTCTTTAGGCCAAAGGTGCTTGAAGAATCAGAAAACCCCGTTGATGGTTTCAAGTTAATCACCAATTGGGTTATAATCTCCTACGGATAGTTTAGGATGGGAGAATCCATAAAAATTTTATCATATGTTGCCTGTATGCACATCATCACCTACTTTTGCATGTCCTCTATCCACATCATCACATATTATAACATTTGGTATATCTATATTATCACCTTCACTAATGAAAGAAAGTGAATTGGTTGATCTTGTATCATCCACATTTGCACAAAGAACAATAGTTAAAAGCTTCTTGGAAGTAACAGACACACATATGGGTGGTTGGTGTTGAATGGAACAAGACAAGATCATAATCTATAAATAGCTTGATATGCGGAACTAAATTGGTTCTTGTCAACCCTTATCATTTTGTATATAAAATCTATAAGATTTTCATGGTATATACTTCCTTATATCAACAACAATTTGCTCCATTTTTTAGTGAATGTCCAATTAACTTTTCTATAATTTTTCATTCTCCTCAATGCTACAAAAAAATGTTCATGTTTGATACACTTAAGAAAAAAATAGTTCGCATTTAAATTTATAGTCATTTCAATATGGTTTGCTCATAGATCAAACCATATTCTAGCATATGTGAATATTTATTGCATTATGCTAGAAGAAAGGTCGAATAATATTCAATTGTTTGATCTATGATCGAATACATGGAGTATAATTTTAGAAGTAATAGATCTAGTGGGGGTTTTGTGAATTTGAGAGATCAAATAAGTGTACTCATTTTAGATATCTTGGATTTATTATTAAGAGTGATGGAGAAATAGACGGGGATATTATTAGTAGAATTCAAGTTGGATGGTTGAAGTGAAGGAATGCTTTAGGTTTGTTGTTTGATAGAAAAGTACCATTTAAACTTAAGGGAAAAATTAATAAGATGGTCTCAATGCTTTGTGGCGCAAAATGTTGGCCATTAAAATAGAAGCATAATATTAAGTTAAGTGTGGTTGAGATATGGATGCTCAGGTGGATGAGTGGATTTACTCATAGTGCCAGGATACGAAATGAGCATATTCGTGAAAAGGTTGGAGTAGCTCCAGTGATATATAAGATTAGAGAGAAACGCCTTAGATGGTTTGGTCATGTAAAACAACGGTCTTCTGATGACCCTGTTAGGAGAGTAGATGTATTAGATTTGGCCTATGTTAAAAAAGATAGAGGTAGACCTAAAAAAAATTGTTGGAAAATATTAAAAATGACATTTCTTTATTAAATTTAAATGAGAATTTGACTCTTAACAGGACAATGGAGAAAGATGATTCATGTAGCCAACGTACCCCACGTAGTGGGATAAAGGCTTGATGTTATTGTTGTTGTATATAATATATCTTATTCTGATGATTGTGTTAAAATATTTATACGAATTATGTTTGGATCTTATTCAAGCGAACGATGATTAAATAAGAATTAATGATTGTTTGAATAACGACCAAACAACATAGTCTTTGACGCTCTCGGATCAATTTTTATCATATTTTGAATAAGATACGAACATAGACCAATGCATATGTTTTAATACAAAGCGAAGCACACCCTATCATTTTATCCAACTTCATCGTTGCAATCTCTCATGTGTAAAGAAATTTCAATTGAATGTATGACAACAATAGAAATGAGAAAGAAAAAGAGCAAAAAGTGATACATCATTTTTTCTATTTAGTAGAATATCTTGCAAAGCTCAATTGTTTTAATCTAAAAGAGTTTCGATATATTACTTAAAAAATAAATAATAAATACTTTTCTCTAATTTTCTCCATTATGAGGAATTTTTTTTCCATTTTTCTCTTCTTCCTCTTTTGTTGGACTTCAATATTTATGTGCTATAGCAAAAACATTATACAGTAACCCTACAGAAAAACAAGAAAAATTCTGGAAGAGAAAATCAAAGAAAAAGATGAACAAAATTACATCAGGAAGCTTAAACCAAAAGGAAAATATGATTTATGTCCTAGAGGATGTAATGGAGAGGAAAATTCTGAACATATAATGGTGCATTGCTTGAAACTACATCAAGTTATAGAATTGTTAAAAAGATGGGGTTTTCCGGTTCCAGCGTTTTCCTCAACCAGAGAATGCAAAATCAAAAAAATTGGAACGGCTAGCTATGGATAATCAGTTCATTGCAAAGTTATATTGCTCAATGGTTTGCTTGTCTTGGAAAAACAAAAATTTGGTCAAGCATGATATGCAAGAACTGAGTTTAAACTATATAGCTTCTAATGATATAAGTTTTGCGTCAAATTCAAACATTAATCTGTTCGTGGACCACTGGGGTGCTAACTAGCTGAATCAGCTATTTTCTCATTGGCACCCTTCGCCCCCAGGATGGATTAAGGTAAACATTGATGCTTCTTTAACAAGGTCTAACAACGGTGGGATCGGTGGAGCTTTTCGAGATTCTAAAGGAAGATTCTTGCTAGCTTTTGGATTCAGTTACATTCATTGGCTATTGGTTTATTGGAGTTGATTGCCTTTCGTTCTTTAAAGAAAATCATTATGGAGTGGATGTTAGATGCAAATGGGATTATTATTGAAGGGGATAATCTCAATATCATCAATTATTTGCAAAAATCGGTGGAGAAAGGTAATCGGAATGATCTAAATGAAGAAGTTGAAGATCTTTCGTTCTTGGATGGCTTTGGTAAGGTTTTATTTCATTTTGCTAATAAAAATTATAATACATTAGCTAATTTTTGTACTAACCAAGCTATAGAGGGTGATTTTTTTTGGGAAGGTTTGAGTAGCAATAAGGTGCCTCTATTTCTCAAATTATTAAAGGAGGATTGTGATAAGCTTTCTATCACATAGTAGATTTTAATAACTTTTTCCTTCATTAATTCAATTAGCATTTTTATCAAAAAAAAAAAAAAAGGAAAATATGAAAGTATAAAAAAATCCTTGTTCCACTCAGTAACACAAAATCCTGAAAATTTTCTCCCGGTTGCCAAAAGGTAGAGGAAGGCCAGCTAATGGTGCTAGCCAATGATGCCAAAAAAACTTGAGCTTGAAACTGGAAGGGCCTGTGAAACAACATGGTCACCATGGTTGCCATGAAACTATGCAAAGGCAATCCAAGGGTGAATGCGGGAAGCTTCATCACCCAACAAAAAAAATTTCTTTCCCAACAAAAAAACACAGGATGAAAAGACCGAGGCATCCAGGCAATCCACAAAGGATAATCAGCAGGTAATCACTTATGATAGTAGTATTTAAGTTTTTTTTTGGATGACTTTTTTGTTGCTTCTTAAAGCAGTTTTTTAGTACAAATATTTTAAATTTTTACTGAAACGCTGTTTTTAAAAGCATCAAAAAAGCCGTCCCAACTCTGAACTTTATAAGAAAGAACCCTCCTGATGTTGCATAAATTTGATATTTGACACATAAAAGATCTGCCGTAACGTCTCCCATTCCTTTCACGCCACAGGAAATAACTTAGACGGCAAATAAATAGCCTTTAGATGTGTAAAATGCAGAAGAGTTGAGGGTCTTAAAAGGAAGGTACTAACCCAAGGGACAAGAGCAGAAAGAAGTTTGAATGAAAAATCACATTCAAAGAAAATATAATAAGAGGAATCATATCGGTTAAAGCAAAGACTACATAAGGGATTGGCATGGAGACCCCTATGAATTAACAGCTAAGCTGTTTTCAAACCCCCATTAAAGAGCAGCCAAGAAAAGGAAGAGAACATGATGGAATAATGTTTATGCCAAATAAACTGATGCCAACCAACCATTTCTAAATCAAGGTAAAAGCCTTTGACAAACTATTTAAACTTAGGCCGCGACATGCCACCCCAAGAGGGAGGGGAATACAAATCATTGGAGATATTGATAATAACAATTTCACGATAAAGGGCCTTAGGAAAGGAGGTTGGAAAAAACAAGTTGTTCTCAAAAATGATAACAGAGATGTAAGAGTCAAGGGAATCGGCTTGGAAGTTGGATTGATAATCTCAACAAGAAATTTTCCATTACTACAAGGTTGACACAACAAGGATAAATGGTTGTTTGGGGATATTGGATAGGTCACATTTTCTTTAACCAAATTAGCCACAAGGGCCACATTCTTCCAGAAACTGGTGACTTTCCCAGAGGAGGGTTTTCATAAGGAGATAAACTATGTTTAAACCAACGAGCAAGTAGGATGTTAACAAAGAGCACAGGCTAAATGAGTGAACATTTAAATGCACGGGATAGGGCTTGTAATGAAGGAAGACCTAGAACCCCGTAAGCTTTAGGAGTACAAGTTCTCTTCCAAGATATGAGGTGAAGCTTTCTCACATAGGTTTTCCCATAAAATAATAATCTAGCACACAACTTGTTAATTTGCTTGCAATAGGTTTTAGGTATAATAGGTCCCCTAATCCCATAGGCAATAAAATTCCAAATGTTAAAACAAAGATATTGAATTCGACCCGCAAAAGAGAGTAACTCAGCCTTCCAACCCTCCAAAATATAAGAAACTTTCTAAATTAGAGGTTGGAAATGAGAATCCTGAAGCATGTCAAGGGATATAGGAATCCCTAAATTTATAAAAAAAAGATTTTCCCCAAAATAAAGATTCAAGATGTTAAGAATCTCCACATAATCAACCAAGCGAGCATAAAACCAAGGCATTAAAGGGGTTAGCCATACCAAAGATAAGCAGGTCATCTGCATAAATATGATTAATGAAGTTCTAATTGCGCCTCACTTTAATTTTCTCAAAAAGAAACTTTAGGTCATCCTCCCCATGCTTAAGACATTTAACCATAGATCCTTACAAAATCCATGAAGCACAATGAGCCGAGTAAAAAGCCATCCTTTCATTCAAAGCAATGAAAATAGAGTGCAAGACCTGGTTGTTTGGGTCAAAAGAAACCAGCCTAAGACAAAAATTCTGCATTTCCTTCAAATCTTCCAGCCGACCTGATATATTTTGAGTAGAAGCCCACTGCTTGGACTTAAGACATAAATTTAGTCTTTTTAGCTTTTAGTGGAGTGTAGAGAGAGGATTTCCATGAAAATTTTTCAAGAAGGATTACAAAAGGGCGTCCCAAAAGGAAAGATAAATAATTTAGAAGTTTTTGAACATAAATCTATGATTAAAAGATGATTACGAGCTAATGTTCGAAATAAGGGGAGATTGATAAAAGAATAAGGGGCTATCTACCTTATAAAATGAGTTGGCAATTTTTCCATCCAAAGTTTGTTCACTAAGATTCTATCCATTTTGATACAAAATTGGACTGCCAAGCTGCTGATTAAACCAAGTAAAAATTTGACTAAAGGAGGCCAAATTGCTCAAACAAGCTTGAAAAATAAATTGTTAAAGACCACAGCTTACTAACAGGAGTAGCCATGCCCCCCATATTTCTCATTAGGGGCCTTGTACCAATTGAAATCGGCTAAAATGGCCCAAGGGAAAGAAATGCCATCGCATAGGTTGGAAAGCTACTACCATAGAATTTCACTATCATATGGTGAATTAGCAACATATACTACATATAAAATAAAGGAAGTTGAGCGTCCAACCAAAAGATCCCCATGAATAAGTTGATTGGAGATAATGATTGGCTTAATGATAATACAGGAAAGGTTTTACTTAACCTAGATGCGATCCAAAGAGGCACAACAAAAATTATTATAATAACCGTCATTTGTAAAAATGTCATGGGAGACAAATAACCAGGTGTCATTTAAGTCCTAAGATTGATTTTTTGCTTCCAATATGCAAAAGAAGTCCAGATTGTGAAGACGAGAATTTTTTTACATAATAACACTTTTTCAAGGTTATTGAAACCACATACATTCAAAGCTACAAGGGCTGTAAGGATTATTAGGGACTTGTTTTGGTTTTTGGGGCCTTTGTTACCGCCTTCAGATCTGGTGTAATGGTGGTTTTGGTTGGTAGTTTGGAGGAGAGTTCAAAACCAACATCAACCTGATTAAGTACTCCACTTATTTGACATTTGCAGTTAAGTGCCACTTTCCTATGGAGCAACATCGGCTTGAGAGGTTTCCTTAGAGGGAGAGTTTAGATTTGGAAAGGAGGAGTTATCCAGTGATGTGGAGTCATAGGTGGAGGAATTGGTAGATAAGAATGGCTCGCAATTCCAGCTTCTTAGGTAGAGAAGATGTAGATGGAACAAGTGTGTCGGTAGCCACATTGCTTGAAATTTTCTTTGGAAGGTTATTTATTTGCCATGAGTTTATCAGCCATAATAGGACAACCAATGAAAGTTGAAATCTTAGAGATGCAATATAGATTCTAGCAGGAGAGGGGGAGTTCATGGATTTTAATCCAAAGGGGAAGAGAAGTGAATTCTCCCTCTAAAGAGAATTAGGGAGACCACTTATATAGGAAAAAAGGCTTAGTAAGAAGGAACCAAGGCCCTCCGGACGATACCATTTGAAAGTCCTCAAGGGAGGAAAATTGCATCAAGAAAAAACTACCAGAGATGGATATAAGAGATATGCTTTTAATGGTAAAGAGAATGGACTCGTAGTATGGTCTTCTGCTGAGAGAGTAATCGACCATGGAGGGACCCCACTCTTTATCCCCTAGGGAATTTCTTCTCATGAAAAAAGCACAGACTCATCTTATGGGGGAATATAGTTAAGGGGGAAGTCAATAGTAGAGGGGTTTCAGGCTGAGAGGATACTTTTCTAGTTAAGAGAAGATGGGTGTTAAGTATAAATTTTTTAATGTTTTGTTGTCTTAAATATTTGTTTTAGTTGTTTTTGTACAAAATATCTTAAGCAGAAATTTTACAAGTGTTGAGCCAGTGCTGTAGTGCTTCAAACTTAAGTGCCTCAACATTATCATTCACAAATCTCTGATGACATGATCCAACATTACAGTGCTGGCGCATCTAAATTTTTTATGGAAGTTAACTCCCTAGTAGAATTGAGGTCAGTGCCATAGCAGCAAATAACAATATTGTAGTATTGTTCACTCTATCATTCAAGCACCAGAGGGCTGAACTAAATCACATCGCAGTGCTGGGGAGCACATTCAAGCGAAGCAACACTTACCTTTTTCAGCTCCATGGTGGAGCATTTTCCAAAATGAGAAGCTTCACTGACTCAGCCAAAAGCCGTACCTATTCAGCTAATAGATACGCCCACTCAATCCAGCACTACAGCGAAGCAAGCCAAATAGTGACGAGGCACTAGTTCATTCTATAATGTCACAGTGCTAACTTGTTGAGTGCTTTGGGGCTAAGTCCATTTATGTACTCAATATAAATAGTTTTTCAGTCTATTTGTGGGGGATTTTAATATTTCAAGAGGGTTCTATTCTAATTTTGTCAGTCTTGTGTTCTTAAGTGTAGTACCTCCTTAAAGTTAAGTCTAAGGGAGACAATTGGGGAGAGAAAGATACTATATTTGGATATTATTAGTATATCTTATTGTAAGATATCATAGATTTGGTGGAGAAAGGAGTATGCAAAGTGTATTTGCATTATCCCGGTGACATCTAATTACACTTTACTATTGTGCTTTCTCTTATATAAAAACAATGAATTCTGGATTGTTCTCTTTTATTTTCATGGCTGACTAATTTTTTAGTTTTGGGTTAATGATGTGAAACCTATGCGAGTACTAATGTAGACTCTTATTCTTTGAACAAGTAAATAAATGTCTCATTCTTAATTTAATGCATATAATGATCATGTGTGTAGTTAAATTTTTATGTGATATATCACATCGACAGAGGAATATTGGAACAATTATGAGAATTAAAATATAACTCTTATATGCCTGGACATAAGATGTTTATTGTTCTAGTTTCTATGGAGATATAATAATTATAGGAATGCCATAAACCTCCCTTCACATCCCTACAAGCTCAATAGAGATTTAGGGATACATATGCTCTAATCCACTCCAAACATATAAGAGTCTACTTAGGAAAAATTAGGTAATTTATAGTCATTAGTCCAAAATATTTGTTCATTTGATATTTTTCTTTTTTGCTACTTATCTAACTTGGGACTGAATCTCAATCCTGATTTTCATTTGGTAGGAACATTATAGCTATAACAAATAGTATTAGTTCATTTGCATATTAGCAGAACAATTGTGGGATCGATACTCTCTTATATCACTTTATTACTTGATAGATGCATGAACTTATGCATTTAGTGGGTAATTCACATCAAGGAAAGTCTAAGCATATTTCAATCCAATACATATCATCACGCATCCAAGCTTACCCCCATGCCCATCAATGGGCTAGACACCAACCTAGGGGGAGAGGTCATGGAAGAGTTAACAGATTTAATAAAATGGTGGGAAACCAAGGAGTGATGGAACCCCAGATTATTCCATCACGGGGGAAGAAGGGGGAAAATAAGGAAAAGAAAAAAGAGGAGGGCTAGTAGCACCAGAGGGGTGAGAGCAAATGAGGCGGCTAAGGTTACTAAGAAAACCCTAGTAGAGCAAGAGCAAATGAGGCACAATGGGATCACCTTATGCAACCACCATGCAGAATGAAAAAGATGGAAATCTCCCATTAATACTTACAGCTTAGGGATGACCTTTTTTTGGCCATTAGGATCATTTCATGTGGTGTATCTGATAATTCCCTTTTTACGGTCATCTTGGCAATCAAGAATGCATAGTGCTACTCTTATTACAATTTCTATTCATGTTGGATAACTTTTTTATCACGATATGAGACTAGATTATTTTATTTCTAATTTTTTATTTTATTTTTATCGTATGAGCTTTAAGAGCATTTTTTGTGCAGCTCATGTTTTTTCAAGTCATAAGCTTCTCAGTTGTATTTTTGTTTTTGTTGTAATTATCTTTATAGTAATAGATGGGCTTTGACCTTAATAGGTTGTTGGGTATCGAATTTGGCATCATTTTTAAGTAGGATTTAACATAAATCCAACCAAACACATTTCCGCACAACTGTAAATTCCGCGAATCCATAAATATGAGATTTACAGATTTACGGCATAAATCCTGGTAAATCTTAATCCCATGTTTCGACAGATTTAATGCGATTTACGATTGCTCGAAGTTCCTTCCAGCGGCGTCCGTGTCGTGAAGCTCGCGCGACCTTTTGATCCACAATTGCTTTCAATGGATTTATGGGATTTGGCAGAAGAAGCGTGCGAAAGGGAGAAAGTTACCTTCATAGCCAGCGAGCTTCCGTTGTTGCTTCCGATCAAAATATCGTAACTTCTGATCCGACAGGAAGGGAAAGTTATCCAAGGAACAAAGTCGAACAGCCAAGAAGGAGCCGAAGAAGCAAAACTTGCAATCTCTGCACCTCCTACGAAGAAACGAAGCCGAAAGCAACAACAAAAGGAACCCTAGAAGCCTCTAAGTTATTATTAATTAACCTAATTAATATAATCTAAAACATTAATAATTAAGTAATTTAATTAAATAACTAATAGTATAATTAGTGCATAACACAACTCACTGACGGTTCTCCCCGTCCGCACTCCAAACCTAATAATCTTTCAACATGGAACTTTTATTTGGTCTGGTGACCTGACGTAGCTTTACGTTCAGACACCAGTAAATTAGTGCCACGTGTTTTTACTTTTTACTGCGCGGCCCATCAACCCGACCCGGAATAGCCTGGGGATTGCTATGTTCACATATTGCTAGGTATTGCTAGGTATTAGTCAATTTTGCTCTGCAATAACGAGAAATACCATTATGTGAAGACCAATACCGAGCAATACCGAGTTTTTATTGAGCAATACCGAGTTTTGCTAAAAACTCGGTATTGCTAGATATTGGTCGATTTTTCTTGGCAATAACAAGAAATACCATTATGTGAAAACCAATACCGAGCAATACTGAGTTTTGCTAGAAACTCGGTATTGGTCTTCACAGAGCGGTATTTCTAGTTATTGCCAAGCAATACCTAGCAATACAGAGAAATACGGGAACATAGCAATCCTGGGTTCCGGTTCGAGTAGGATCATCGGGCTGCGGTAAAGAATGAGAACACGTTGCGACATATTATTGACGTCCGAATATAGAACTACGTCAGATCACCTGACCTAATAATTATTCTTCACTCAATTGGGGGTTTTTATTTTTAATTTATAATTATATTTTTTAACCTTTAAATATCTAATTATCATAAATCCTGAAATACTCCCACCCCACTGCCTAATTATGTTCGGCTAGCAACTAAAACAACAAAAACAGAAAAATGGCGATCTACTCCCCGTCCTGCGGCGGCTAGCAACTAAAACAACAAAAAACAGAAAAATGGCGATCTACTCCGCCTCCTGCGGCTCCCGCAGCCCTCCCGTAATCCGCCTTCTCGTTCTCCGCCTCTCGACCGCCGTTTCTATTCCTTCCTCCGCCTCCTCTTCTCCTCCTCCTCCCTCCTCCTCTCCTTCCAACTCCCATTGCCTCAACGACCACGATCCCATCAAAACCCTACCCCTCCCCAAACTCTCTTCCACCTCCACCTCCGGCCGCTTCGCTGTCGAGCTAGCCGCCCGCCGACTCTCCCGCATCAAATTCCGCGAATCCAACCCCACCGTCTCCCATGAATCCTTTCTCTCTACCGTCATCCTCTCTTACGGATCCGCCCACAAACTCGACCGCGCCATCGCCATCTTCGAAGAAATCCCCCGCCTCTGTTCTGCCCCTCCCACGACCCTCTCCTTCAACGCCCTCCTATCCTCCGCCATCCGAGCCAGGCAGCACACCCAGGTACCGCATCTCTTCTCGCTTCTATCCCAAAAGCACAAAATTTCCCCCGACCGGTTCTCTTACGGCGTTCTCATCAAATCTCTCTGCCTCTCCGGTAATGTTGAGAACGCCTTGGATATCATAAAGGAGATGGAGGAGAAGTGTGTGGAGGTCACAACTGTGATCTACACCACTCTTATCAGCGCTTTCTACAAAGATGGGAAGCGGGAGAGGGCTGAGGAACTCTGGAATGAGATGGTAGAGAAGGGCAAAGATCCAGATTTGACCTCTTATAATGTGAAGATCATGCACCAAGCGCTCGATGGCAAGGTCGAGCAAGTTCTTGAGAGCATATCGGAGTTGAAGGCCGCTGGATTGAAGCCCGATAGGATCACGTATAACTATCTCATGACTTGCTATTCTAAGAATGGGCGGTATGAGGATGTGAAGCAGGTCTATGAAGAACTGAAGAGCAGTGGCTATGCTCCGAATTCTACAACGTTTAAGGTTATGATGAATCTCTTGTGTGAAAGTGGAGATTTTGAAGCTGGATTTGATGTTTTTATGGAGAGCATGAAGCATGAGAAGATCCCTGATTCCGTGACAGTGAGGGCTTTGGTGGTGGGATTGGCGAAGAAGGCCAAGTTGGAGGAAGCGAAGATGGTGATAAGGGCGATGAGGGAGAGGTTTCCGGTGGATATGGTGGGTGAGTGGAAGATTGTTGGGAAAGAGCTTGGTTTGGATATATAGATGAGAAAGGGCTTCTGAAACTTGAGAGGCAATTTCTAGTTAAATTGTTTTGTAGAGCTGATGTTTATTGAAAATAATGCCTCTTTTTAGAACATTTTTTTCTTCAAATCTTTGAATCATCTTGTCGAGTGGTATTTCAATCTGATATTCTATCACCTTATATAACTTATAAGTCAAATATATTTATTAGTACATATAAATGTAAAATTTTAGTTTTATTGGACTATAACATATCTATAATTTTAAATATGTATCTGAAAATATCATAAATAAAGTCATGGTGAAAAAAATAGAATTATAATTTCAATATCTACCTATTAAACTGATTGAAAAAACATTATTTATTCTCATTATTCTATGATGCTATCTTAAATGTTTATTCTCTTTTACGATGAAAAATATCTTATCCAATATTTTTAAAATTTGAAATTTTTAAAAAGATCTCTCTCTCTCTAAGTCTAGAAAGAGTAATACTACATGCTCTATCTTATAAAAGTCTAATCTTTTAGAGTTAGTTGGATCTTTTTCTTGCTTTTTAGCTACTTTGGTGTTAACTCACCAAGTTTTTTATTTTTTCTTAAAGTTATGAGTAGAGCATCATTTTATTTTTTTATTATTAAATCACAAAAATTGAAAAAGAGTTTTGGAGGAAAATTTCTCTCTTTTCTGAACTTGTGGATTTTAATAATTGCATTTTTAATGCAGGTTTACTAGAGCTACTTCACTATGGCCTCTCTTATAGTTGATATACTTAGCAATTGCAGAATCCTATTAGCTTTCTGCTTGGTCGAGCTCTTTGTAATGCACTTTGGTTACACTCTAAGCTTTTTTCTCATTACAAAATCCTCATTCCTCAGTCATCTAATCACTTTCTTATCCTCTTTTATGTTGATGCCCTATCTTACTCTAGAAGATGATGTATATACCAAAAAGAATTTATTTCATTGTCCTAACTTTTTGGAGGTTATGCATAATGTTGGAACAATTCATGTTAAGAGAGACCCCTCAATTTGCTTTCTATAATATGCTCAATGATGCTAAACTTGTTTGAAAGCTGGCAACTAGAATTATTCATCTTACATATCTAACAACTTTAATATGCTTAAAGCCACACATAGTTCCATCTTTGTTAACTTGGAATCTCACCCTCTTTACAATACCCTCCTCGGTTGTGTTCATCAAAATCAACATGAGTTAATGGAAGCTATCAAATATTAGAATAGTTGGATCAAACAAAGAGCTAAGTGCTCTTAGCTCATAGAGGTGAAGATGACTTTAAATTTCTATTCCATAAAATCAAAAGAAAAGATAAGTATAACCAGATCTGAGAAATCTATAAGCTTACTGCCCCTATTTATTCTACTCAATGAATTTCTCAAGAAGCTATCCAATAATTTTATGCCCTTTTTAATGGAGAAGATCTACCAAATAATCAAAATCATGTATCCCCCTCCCCATTGGGCCTTCTTTTTCTATGGATGAGCAATATAATATTGTGATTGATTTTTTCAATGATGATAATAAGAAGACAAACTTTGATATTGGGAATTATAATGCTCTAGGTCCTGGTGATTTTACCTCTTAATTCTTCAGAGATACTTGGCCTCTTAGTGGTAGCAATTTTATTAACGCTATTAGATACTTTTTTGCCAATGCAAACATGTTAGATTTTGTGAATCATTCTACCATCATTATGATTACCAAGACTCTAGGCTCTTAGAGTCATACTAAATATAAATCTATTTTCTTATTAAACATTACTTATAAGATAATTGCTAAGTTGCGAGCAACTAGAATCAAGACATTACTCCCTAAACTCATATATTGGTCTCAATATGCTTTCATTTCTAAGAGAGACATTGCAAACAACATCATCTTGGCTAATAAAATTCAAAGAGGGTTAAATTATGTTACTTCAACTAAATTCTTTTGTGCTAAAATTTACCCTAAAAAAGTTTTTGATAACATCAATAAACCTTTCCTCTGCAACAAACTCATTGATCTTTACTTCCCATCCACCTTTGTGAATTGGATCAAATCTTGTAGGTATTTGGTCCACTTATATGTCATTATAAATGGGAAACTCAATGGTTTCTTTTAGTTCTAAAAATGGGCTATGTCAAGGATGTCCATTATACTCCTTTCTATCCATCTTCATCATTAATGCTTTCTCTATATTTATTTAGGCCTCCTATATAAAATCCTCCTTTTCTTGCGTCTAGATGAAGAATTTTATCGTGTCACATCTTATATATGCTAATAACATCTTGATCTTTTGGATAGCTGATCGTTTTCAACTTTGAATAACCTGTGTAGTATTATGAACTGTTGCTAGAGTGCCACTGATTTGACTGCCAACAAAACTATGTCAGCTATATATTTCACAAAATATGTTAGCTATTATTTACAGGAATATTATTGTACCATTCTTGGCTTTAGCCTCACTTTCTCCATACTCAAATTGTGCAATTATTCTAAAATCTTAGAAAAATTACATGGGTGTCTTTGTGGTTGGAAATAACACGTTCTTTGTTATGTTGGCTAACTTCAATTGATCATATCTCCTCTTTGGAACTACTAATGCTGCTAGTTGTGTTCTCTCTCTCTCTCACCCAAAAGGTTAAGATGAAAATCTCTAACCTTATTAACCAATTTCCTTCATGGCAATTTTAGAACAATAATGCCTCTTTTTAGAACAATTTTTTTTTTTTTTTTTTTTTTGTAAAATCTTTGCAATCATCTTGTGGAGTGGTATTTAATCTGATATTCGATCACCTTATACCTTATAAGTCAAATATATTTATTAATTCATATAATTTAAAAATTTAAACATCAAATAATTTTATTGGAATATCACAAATCTTTAATTTTAAATATGTACTTGCAAAATATCATAAATAAAGTGATGGTGAAAAATATAGAAAGATAATTTCAATATCTACCTATTAAAAAGATAAAAAAAATATTTATTGTTATTATTCTTTGATGCTATCTTAAAAGTTTATTCTCTATTACTATGAAAAATGTCTCATCCAATATTTTTAAAATTGGAAAATTTTGAATAAAATCTCTCTCTCTCAAAGTCTAGAAAGAGTAATATAACAAGCTTTATCTTAAAAAATTCTTATCTTTTAGAGTTAGCATAAAAAAGATTGGATCTTTTTCTTGCTTTTTAGCTACTTTGGTGTTAACTTACCAAGGTTTTTTTTATTTTTTTGAAGTTATGAGTGGAGCATCATTTTATTTTTTTATTATTAAATCACAAAAATTGAAGAGAGTACTGGAGGAAAATTATTCTCTCTTTTTCTGAACTTGTGGATTTTAATAATTGCATTTTTAATGCAGGCTTATTAGAGCTACTTCACTATGGCCTCTCTTATAGTTGGTATAATTAGCAATTGCAAAATCCTATTAGCTTTCTGCTTGGTCGAGCTCTTTGTAACGCACTTTGGTTGAACTTTTGCCCTTTTTTCTCATTACAAAATCCTCATTCCTCAGTCATCTAATCACTCTCTTATGCTCCTTTATGTTGATGCCCTATCTTACTATAGAAGATGATGTATATACAAAAAAATTTTATTCCATTTTCCTAACTTTTTGGAGGTTGTGCATAATGTTTGGACTATTCATGTTAAGAGAGACCCTCAATTTGCTTTCTATAATAAGCTCAATGATGTTAAACTTGTTTGAAAGCTGGCAGCTAGAATTCTTCGTCGTATATATCTAACAACTTTAATATGCTTAAAGCCACACATAGTTCCATCTTTGCTAACTTGGAATCTCACCCTCTTTACAATACCCTCCTCGGGTGTGTTCATCAAAATCAACATGAGTTAATGGAAGCAATCAAATATTAGAATAGTTGGATCAAACAAAGAGCTAAGCGCTCCTAGCTCATAGAGGTGAAGATGACTTGAAATTTCTATATCATAAAATCAAAAGAAAAGAGAATTATAACCATATTAGAGTGATCTTTAAGCTTACTGCCCTCATTTATTCAACTCAAGAAATTTCTCATGAAGCTATCCAATACGTTTATGCCATTTTTAATGGAGAAGATCCTCCAAATAATCAAAATCATGTATCCCCCTCTCCATTGGGCCTTCTCCTTCTATGGATGGGCAATATGATATTGTGATTGATTTTTTCATTGATGATAATAAGAAGACAAACTTTGATATTGAGAATTATAATGTTTTGCATCTTGATGATTTTACCTCCCAATTCTTCAAAGATACTTGGCTTCTTAGTGGTAGCAATTTTATTAAAGCTAATAGATACTTCTTTGCCAATGCAAACATGTTAGATTTTGTGAAGCATTCTACCATCATTATGATTCTGAAGACTCTAGGTTCTTAGAGTCTTACTAACTATAGATCTATTTTCTTATGTAGCATTACTTATAAGATAATTGCTAAGTTGCAAGCCATTATAATCAAGACATTACTCCCTAAACTCATATAATAGTCTCAATCTGCTTTCATTTCTAAGAGAGACATTACAAACAACATCATCTTGGCCAATGAAATTCTAAGAGGGTTAAATTATGTTACTTCAACTAAATCCTTTTGTGTTAAAATTTACCTTAAAAAAGTCTTTGACAACATCAATAAGCCTTTCCTCTGCAACAAACTCATTGGTCTTTACTTCCCATCTATCTTTGTGAATTGGATCAAGCTTGTGGGCATTAGGTCCACTTATCTGTCATTATAAATGGGAAACTCAATGGTTTCTTTTAGTGCTAAAAATGGGCTAAGGCAAGGATGTGCATTATACTCATTTCTATTTGTCTTCATCATTAATGTTTTGAGGCCTCTTATATAAACTCTTCCTTTACTTGCCTCTCGATGAAGAACTTTATGGTGTCACATCTTATATATGCTAATAACATCTTGATCTTTTGGATAGTTGGTCATTCAACTTTGAATAACCTGGGGAGTATTATGAACTCTTACAAGAGTGTCATTAGTTTGACTACCATCATAACTAACTTAGTTATATGTTTTACAAATTATGTTAGCTCTTATTTAAATGAATATTATTGTACTATTCTCAGCTAAACACTTTCTCCATACTTAAATTGTCCAATTATCCTAAAATTTTGGAAAAATTACATGGGTAGCTCAGTGGTTGGAAATAACATGTTTTTTGTTATGTTGGTTAATTTCAGTTGATCGTATCTCCTATTTGGAACTACTAATGCTACTAGTTGCGCTCTATCTCTCTCTCACCCAGATGGTTAAGATGAAAATCTCTAACTTTATCAACCAATTTCCTTCATGGCAATGTTGCTAGCAAAAAAATCCATTCTATCTCATGGAAGATCACTTCCTTACCCAGAGTAAAAGGGGGTTTTGGCCTTCTTCCCTTTGATATTCTTCAAATCCTTAGCAAAGTAAATTTTTTTGGAGATTTTATAATTATAATTCTCTTTTTTAGTGGTGACCAAATGCCCATCTCTCTTTGAATTAAACAAATCTATAACATATATATTTTTGGAAATAATTACATTACTTTGCTTAGTAGTTTGAGGGGCTATCTTGACTTTAATTTTAATCAGAACAATCGCCTATCTTTCTTATTTGATCCCTAGCTTTATATTGAATCTCTCATTATAAAATATAGTTATGGTATTTTAGACTAGTTTCACTACAATCAACATGCTAAAGTATCCAATTTCATTTTCGGTATGTATTATTGCTTCCCTACTTGTGTCAATCCCTTTATCAGACTCCAAATTTTGAATATTACCATTCATGATAGTTCATACAATTTTTGTTGTTTATTGGGAAGAGACTCATTCTCCAATAAGCACCTTTACTCACAAATTTACCATTACTCTCTTATTATTGGTTGGCATAAGCACATTTGATTTAAAGAATATGATATTAATTATGCCTTCCTAACTTGAAAAATTTTGAGGGGTGTTGTGAAGATTACTGATTACTTATTTACTAGGTCTGGTGAACCAAACATGTGCACTATGTAAGAACTACAATGAATATCACACTAATCTATTCTTTGATTGTGAGCTATCTTTATAGGTGCTCACAAATTTCATTCCCAATGGATTTTTTTTTCTTTGGGAGTAACCATTCACCAAGTACTAAAACATGTTGAGTGCATGCCATGCAAATAACTAAGACTTTTTTTTTTTTTTAGTCCATATTATTATGTACTATATATGGCTCGAGTGTAATAACTATATATCTTTAGGTAATATAATGAAAATGAACATTCCAATAAATAAAATTCATTTTTTTTATTAGATTAAAAATTTTTAAAAAGGTGAAATTAAATGAGAATTTTCAATCCAATGCATAATAACTCAATGCATAATAACTGTGCCATAAAATTTTATACCAAGAAATTTGTTGCAAATCAAAATAGAAGTTATGTAGAAATTCCCTAAAGTTAAGTGGCCACAACCACACCAAGCCAAGTAGGCAGAAGAGTGATCATTTATAGAGAGAGCTTTTACATCCTCTTAGACATGGGAAGGAAACTCTATAGGAAGGCTCCAAGCACTTGAGATCATAATTTCATTTAAAGAGGCATGGGAAGGTAAGATATAAGAAATAGTGGAAATATCAAACATTTCTTGTAAAGAGGGACCTTGACACTAATGATCCAAAAATAGTGAAAAATTGTAGTTGGTAGTAATGAGAAAAAATAATAATGCTTAGTTTTTTTTCACACCTTTCATGACGTGTGCACAATATTTTGTGGGCATATAGGAAGGGTATTTCCCAAGGGAAATGTATTTTTTTTTACACTAAAGAACAAGCAAACTATCACAATTGTACATATGCCAACTTAGAGAACAAGAATGAGCATGGTAAAGTGATTCGATATAATGAATACCTAACCCACCGAATCTCTTAGGAATGCATGCATTTATCCATGATATGAAATGAAGCTTCCCTAAAGAAATTTGGCACACACTTTGTCAATTATTTTCAACAAGATTTAGGTAGGATAGAGCCCTTTATCCAATAAGCAATTGTATTCCAATTTGTAAACCTTACAAATTGAAGCCTACTAGCAAAAAATAATAATTTGGTTTTTCATCCTTCAAGTAGAGTGAAAATCTTTTGCATAAGTAGTGAAATAGAGCTATGTCAATTCTTTTGTAACCAACTAAAAGACACAGGCAGGTTAAGAAATTAGTTGTTAAAGAAATATTGAGGGTTTTTCAATAGTAGACACTTCATTATTATTATGTGCTCTAATGATAGAGCTTTTAGCATTATTCACATGGAGGAAAAATATTTTAAGATGAAATTAAGTGAAGTGGTGTTTTAGGTGTTTCCTAACAAAAAAATGTAAGTTATCAGCTTATAATGAATTATTAAAGTTTTGCCTAGCCATAATTAGGCCAATTAAAGAATGACAATGAATAGATGATTACAATAAGTTAGACAAAGAATCCATAGCAAAGCAAAATAAATATAGGGTAAAGGGACAACCTTGCCTCAAACCTAATGAGGAGTTGAAGAAATTATGAAGGACAACATTAATACAAATAGAGAAGAAAATGTCCTCAATACAAGCTTTAACCCAGGTAACAAAAGTCCTCATAATACCATTCTAAACAAGTCCCTGTAATAAAAATTCTCAAGAAGTGTGTTGAAAGCCTTGAATATATCCAATTTAGCACCAAAATGCTTTGAGACTTTTAGACCTCCCCAAAAGCTCATAGGAGAAGGTAATGTTATCAGTGGAAACTCTACCATAGCGTGAATTACCTACAAAATAATAAGCCTAAGCCTATAGGGGAGAATCTTTGCAAATATTTTGTAAAAGGAATTGCAAAGAGAGATGAGTCTAAAATAAGTAATATGACTAGCATAGTTAGATTTAAAAATCAATGCAATAGGTGAAGCTTTGACCCTTCTAGGAACATAACCATTTTAAAAGAAATATTTGACTACACATGTTATGCCCCAAGACCTAAATTGGATAAATGACATCTTTTATATTTTCTAAATCAAGACCATAACTACTAATTTTAACTGATAGCAAAACAATGAATAAAAAAATTATCTATCAAAGCATCCATAATAAATTATATTCTCTTCCAAGAAAATCATTTACAATAACTAGAAGTTTATTGAATTACATCCACTGCTTACCAAAAATTCTATCTACAAAAGAAACAACAGAATTAAAACAAATCCTAAAAATCCAGACTTTGATTAACCTCACAACACTGCATCCTTGCCCCATCATAAAAATAAATTTTATCCATAAAATGAGCTATAAAGCTTAGCAGATAACCAAAACCTACAACTAAAATCAAAGTATGAAATGGAAATAACATGCACATAGTCATTCAAATTATGATAGTAGCATTCAATATGATCATAAATTTATACAAACATTGAACCGTGTAATTGCAAGTCATAGAAATAGTCCTGTCATGAATGCTAGAACATTAAAGTTCTAAATCAGGAATTTCATTCATGTACCATTATCAAATCCATAAGGAGATCATATCAATCGGTAAAGCCAAATATTTGTGCAATGTTGGAAATCTATAATAAAGATAAATGTATAATCATTGATACATTTATACCATATAGAATCAACACATGTAAATTCACTAGTAATATCTTATCATTATCTTAATCATATTTATATCTTAATCTTGAAATAAATATTATATCAATAACAATGAAAATGCCCATATATATGTATAAACAATCATACAAAACAAGTAAGGAGTTCTTGCTAGTGTCCTATTTTTTCATAATCGTACATGTATCATATTCATCATAATATCTCAATCTTTAATTTAATATTCAAG
>NW_021319185.1:53423-56178 GCF_001605985.2 Dendrobium catenatum
TTAATGCCACTGCACCCAAATGCATAATGCCATAGTGCTCTAGTTTACAACTTTCAGATTTTTCAAGTTAATCTATTTTTTGAGCTTTGGGTTGTTATAATCTCCCCACCTTAAAAAGACTATTATCCTGTCATTTCCATTACATATTTGGGATACAAAAATTGATAGAAAATAATTTCATTATAAATATTAATCTAATATAACCAAAATTTAAATTCAATTAAAAATGTAGTATAAATAAAATAAAATAATGTCAAAATCCAGTCAAACGTAAAATTAAATCTTTATCATATGGTCATAAAGATATTTTAGTCACATATCACTCACTTATGCAATTGAATGTCATGTCATTCATAACAAGTTTCTTACTGGTGGAACTCTCAAATCTATTCTTATCTTCCTGTAGTTGCAGGTTCTACATATGAGGTAGTACTGGTGTAGGTGCCATCATTTATGGTGTACCAAACTCTCTCTAACTACCACTTACATTTCCATCATCAATCTTATTCATAGATCTTTAACTATATGTTTTTGACCTTTCCATTTTTTATTCAAAAGTTTGTCTGGACAGATAAGTTCCAAAATCCAACCGTCCTCCTATCCCTCTCTAAGGGTAGTCTACAACTTTATGTCCCTATTGTCCACATCCAAAGCATCATTCTGTAAGAAAATAACATTGCCATGGATGCATCCTCCCATAATGAATGCACTCACTATAACTACTGCAAGATATTGCTAGTCCCGTTTTGACATCATTAGAACTACTCTTTTTATCACTGATGCTTTAGTTATCCCTATTTGATTCACCATAGTCCTTTTTCTACTCATGTTCAAGTTAGATGAGGGTGCTTCAAAATCAGGTGCTACCAAATCAATCTTGATCAATCTTGCCTTTTCAACGAGTTGAAAAATTCCTAAATTCATAGAGGCACTAATAGAAATCTTAATTCTCTAATCAATCCTCTCATAAATGTAACAACCAAAAATATGCAAAAGTATTTTAAAATGTAAAAATCAAATTCTATTTGAACTAAAGTGATTCAACGTTGTGCTTGGTAATGACATGACGCTAGGTTTGAGAGCATAATGTTGCTAAAAATCATTGGCACGATATTTGAGGCTATGTTCTACAATAATTATAAATTCAACATCCAGCATTCTGTGCTAAGCTAATAATTTATTATTATTATTATAAATCATAATCATTAGTCCACCAACTTCCCTATTCCTCTCCACTTTAGTTTGCTTGCCAATGAAGAATAAAGGAAAACAAAAAGAAAGTGGAGCGAGGGAAGAGAGAAGAAGCTGGGTTTTGGTCATGTTGTTGCAAATCTATGTTCATGACTTATGTTTTGATGATTGACAAAACACTATTGATTCTCTTGGATTGCCTGTTACTTCTAACTTTTCAGGAATCAAAGATCGGACGAACAAATGAAGCCAGTTCAAGATTACGTAGGTTTAGGATTGAGTTAGTCTGTACTTTATTTTTTTCTTCAGTCTATTTGTAATGTTCAAAGAGACTGATGCTAAGTAACCCTACACACAAACACTTGAGAGACTTAGAATTTCTATTTTTACTCATATCGGCCTGGACGATCGGGCTTAAAACAGAAAATCTAAACAAGGATTCTTAATTAAGGCAGCCATCATTAACAGATCGTCCTAGACGATACGTGTATTGGCTAGGACGATAAGCTCAAAACAGAAAGAAATTGCATAAACAATTAAGGTATTATGTACTTTTTAGTAATCGGCCAGGACGATCTTGGATCGGCCTGGACGATATTCACAAATTATGCCTTAATTGATCATACAATCAAGGAAGTAATTAAGGATGATTGATACGATCATATCATCCTGGAAGATCGCAGAATCGGCTAGGATGATCTATTCAAAAACCTTAGTTACTTCTAGACGATAAATATCGGCCAGCACAAATTCAGGGCAATGTGCTGGATGATCAGGATCGGACGGCTTAAATTCAGGGCGATGCTTTGGACAATTTTCCTCTGATTTGAACTGATAGGCCGAGGCGATCGTTAGATCGTCCTGGACGATCAAGCCAATTTTCAATCGTCCAGATTGCATTCAAGGCGATGCTCTGGACGATCTTCTGAGATTTATACTGATCGGCCATGATGATTTCAATATCGTCCTGGACGATATAGTCAGCAACTTGCAATTAATAAGCTCCTTTGAAGCTCTTCTATTTAAGAGCTCTTGTGCAACATTTTGAATAATCTTTTGCAGCTACCTTGACCTGAGAAGACCTTGAGGAGAGAGAGAGAGAGGGAGAGAGAGAGGATCTTGTGAGGGGGAGCTTGTGAGGGGATTCACAAGGGTTGTTTCAAGGATCACTCTGCTTCTTCTTCTTCTAGAGTTTCTCATCTGTGGAAGGGTCGATAGAGGTAAGGATTCAGCATTTTATTGTGGTTCTCTGCCAGCTTCAGGAGGAAGCAAAAGGATATAGGTTCTCTGCCTTGCCGGGGTGGCAAAAAGAGGTTCTTTGCAAAGGCTTCTCCGCCTAGTTGTGGGGGCTAAAGGAGAGTCACGATTGTAGTGCAATACTCGGAGGGCGCCTCCGGGGAGTGGACGTAGGTCGAGTTGACCGAACCACTATAAATCTCTGTGTTCTTGTTTCTTGCTTCCGCACTTATTTTTTTGTAGTGTGATTTTGGTTTATGTGTTTTTAGTTCTTTGTGAAAAGAAAATGTTTAAAATACCAATTCACCCCCCCCCCTCTTGGTTAGCT